>NW_007727928.1:223439-230566 GCF_000696425.1 Galeopterus variegatus | reverse complement strand
GGCCGGCCCGCCTCATGGGGTTCTTGTGAGGACTACATTATATGTAAAGCTCTTATTAAACTATTCGCTTTATGAAGGCAAGGACTTTCATGAATGTGATAATATATGTTGAGTATTCAATACAGCTTTGGCATACAGGAGGTGCTTAATAAATGCAAGGTAATATCATAATTGTCATCCACTACTGTATCCTCAACAACTATGATAGTGCTTGATATACATTTTTAAATAAATATATGTTGTCATGCCTAGCTCATAGTCAGTAGTAATAGAATGGTAATGATGAAAAAGAGGGAGGAAGAGAAATCATTATCATTTAGTGAGCGTTTACCATGTGCCAAGAACTGTGCTAAATGGACACAGCATATTATTTCATTGAATCCTCTCAGCAATCCTGAGATTGTTCTACTATATACCCATTTTGCAAATGATGAAACTGGGGCACAGAGAGGTCAAGTGACTTGCTCAAGATCACACTGCTAGTAAGTGGAAGAGAAGGGATTTGAACCCAGGTAGTCTGACTCCAGAGCCTACTTAAGCTGTGGGTCATACTGAAAAAAAACATGTGAACAGCCTTGCCCTTAAGGAGGGCTCCTGTGTCCATGGGGCAGAGCCAGTTACACCTTGAGGCTGCCTCCTTGAAAGTAACATTGAAGGTCCCACTGATCCTCTCAAAGTCCTGGGCCACAGGCTTGAAGGCATCCCTGGTGGCAGGTCTGTGCCAGGTAAGTGGACAGTGCCAGCTCTGGGTACCTCTCAGGCCTGTCACCTACCCCAGTGTGGGCAAAACCTCCAAACCTGGCTGAGACCTTTCTGTCTGAGCCTTACCACCTCATCAGCCTCTATAGGTCTGTGCCAGGTAAGTGGACAGTGCCAGCTCTGGGTACCTCTCAGGCCTGTCACCTACCCCAGTGTCAGCAAAACCTCCAAACCTGGCTGAGACCTTTCTGTCTGAGCCTTACCACCTCATCAGCCTCTAACTGATCTTTGGTGCAAGTCTGGACTTTTCTGTACTGAAATATCTTTAAAGTGAGTAAACCTAAACCCAAAATGCCCCTGGGCACATGGCACAGTGGCAGAATACTACCTCCTACCTTCCGCCTTCCTGCTTTGGTTACTATCATTTTTGTGGCCACCACTTGAGGGCAAGGAGGACCACAGCCCTTCTCATGTCCTCATGGTAGTGGGTCAGTAAAGACAGTGGTCACAGGCTGGATCCAGGGTGGAAGAGCCACGCTCAGGACCAAAGCCTCCATACAGTCTTAAGGCCAGTCTTCAACTGGGTCCAACTCTTCCTGGGTTCCTGATGGGTTTATCTCCTTTTCCTCATGTTCCACCCCCTCTATCCCCGTCCTAGGGATGGTGAGGGCTCGTGGTTTTTTTTGAATGGCTCTCCAGGCCTAGGTTCAACCAAATACTCCCAAGGCAGTATTGAGAAGTGAGACTCCCCATGTCCAACCCAGGAAGACTCTGGGGGCTCTGCAGGCTTCATCCACCCCCCTAGACTGCTCTGCACATCCATATCTTTTCCTCACTCAGAGCTTCAGTGCCTGGTGGGTGCAGGTGGGGGCAAGGGTGCATGTTCCCCTCCTGCAACTTCCTAGAAGAAAATCATTTTTTATAACTGTTGGAATCCTGATTGAGCTGTCAAAAGTACATGAAACCAGCTACACAAATGGTAAACTATCCATCAGTCACAGGCCTATTTGTTCTGAGACAGTATAAACATTGCACATTTTTCTTTGAGATAGAAAATAATACTTACCCTATCACATTCAGGTAATTTGGCCCCCACTCCAAAAAGAAACTTATTAGTCACAGTGGTCTGTCCCTTCTTGTCTCCCAAATCTTTTTATTCTCTATCCTTCCCTGAAGCATCAACTTAGCTAGGCCACATAGCTTTCTCTCTTTCTGTTTAAAACCAGATTTAGCACATCCCCCATCCCTCAAACAGTGATGAATGCTAAGGAGAAACACAAAGGAAATCACTCTTGAAGATAGGACCTAGTTTGTATTTCAGTGTACAGATTCTGGTCCACTGGCTTGGCACCAACACAGGTAGATACAGGTCAGCTCCCAATTTCCCTTCTGAGGAATGTGATGAGGCCCCTCTGTGCCCACCTAGTGCCTGCCCCCTGGTCTAGGGTGGTAAGAATGAAGAAGAGGATGCATCCACCCTTTTGGGTGAGACCTCTGCCCCTGCACACTTGGGCAGGGCTTTGTCCCTTACAGGCACTGCAGACTCAAGGAAACACATCTCAGGAACTTTGAGCCAGCTGAAAGCAACCATGCCTTGCTCTCTTAACTCTTCTCCAGTCCCCCACAGCTTGGCTTCCAAAAAACTTGACCCAGAGCACTGACCACAGCTGCCAATGATACATAGGTAAAGGTGGGAGTATGGAAGGATGAACAGAGAGACAGACATACAGGCAGGCAGACAGGTACATACACGCAAACATACCCCTACATACATTTTAAACCTACCTGCTCGGCTCATCTCTGGAGGTGTGACCTTGGATATGTTAGTTAACCTTGCTCAGCATTCCTCAATGGGAAAATGAGAATAATAACAGAATCTACTATGTGGGGCTGAGTAGTCANATTGAAGGTCCCACTGATCCTCTCAAAGTCCTGGGCCACAGGCTTGAAGGCATCCCTGGTGGTAGGTCTGTGCCAGGTAAGTGGACAGTGCCAGCTCTGGGTACCTCTCAGGCCTGTCACCTACCCCAGTGTGGGCAAAACCTCCAAACCTGGCTGAGACCTTTCTGTCTGAGCCTTACCACCTCATCAGCCTCTAACTGATCTTTGGTGCAAGTCTGGACTTTTCTGTACTGAAATATCTTTAAAGTGAGTAAACCTAAACCCAAAATGCCCCTGGGCACATGGCACAGTGGCAGAATACTACCTCCTACCTTCCGCCTTCCTGCTTTGGTTACTATCATTTTTGTGGCCACCACTTGAGGGCAAGGAGGACCACAGCCCTTCTCATGTCCTCATGGTAGTGGGTCAGTAAAGACAGTGGTCACAGGCTGGATCCAGGGTGGAAGAGCCACGCTCAGGACCAAAGCCTCCATACAGTCTTAAGGCCAGTCTTCAACTGGGTCCAACTCTTCCTGGGTTCCTGATGGGTTTATCTCCTTTTCCTCATGTTCCACCCCCTCTATCCCCGTCCTAGGGATGGTGAGGGCTCGTGGTTTTTTTTGAATGGCTCTCCAGGCCTAGGTTCAGCCAAATACTCCCAAGACAGTATTGAGAAGTGAGACTCCCCATGTCCAACCCAGGAAGACTCTGGGGGCTCTGCAGGCTTCATCCACCCCCCTAGACTGCTCTGCACATCCATATCTTTTCCTCACTCAGAGCTTCAGTGCCTGGTGGGTGCAGGTGGGGGCAAGGGTGCATGTTCCCCTCCTGCAACTTCCTAGAAGAAAATCATTTTTTATAACTGTTGGAATCCTGATTGAGCTGTCAAAAGTACATGAAACCAGCTACACAAATGGTAAACTATCCATCAGTCACAGGCCTATTTGTTCTGAGACAGTATAAACATTGCACATTTTTCTTTGAGATAGAAAATAATACTTACCCTATCACATTCAGGTAATTTGGCCCCCACTCCAAAAAGAAACTTATTAGTCACAGTGGTCTGTCCCTTCTTGTCTCCCAAATCTTTTTATTCTCTATCCTTCCCTGAAGCATCAACTTAGCTAGGCCACATAGCTTTCTCTCTTTCTGTTTAAAACCAGATTTAGCACATCCCCCATCCCTCAAACAGTGATGAATGCTAAGGAGAAACACAAAGGAAATCACTCTTGAAGATAGGACCTAGTTTGTATTTCAGTGTACAGATTCTGGTCCACTGGCTTGGCACCAACACAGGTAGATACAGGTCAGCTCCCAATTTCCCTTCTGAGGAATGTGATGAGGCCCCTCTGTGCCCACCTAGTGCCTGCCCCCTGGTCTAGGGTGGTAAGAATGAAGAAGAGGATGCATCCACCCTTTTGGGTGAGACCTCTGCCCCTGCACACTTGGGCAGGGCTTTGTCCCTTACAGGCACTGCAGACTCAAGGAAACACATCTCAGGAACTTTGAGCCAGCTGAAAGCAACCATGCCTTGCTCTCTTAACTCTTCTCCAGTCCCCCACAGCTTGGCTTCCAAAAAACTTGACCCAGAGCACTGACCACAGCTGCCAATGATACATAGGTAAAGGTGGGAGTATGGAAGGATGAACAGAGAGACAGACATACAGGCAGGCAGACAGGTACATACACGCAAACATACCCCTACATACATTTTAAACCTACCTGCTCGGCTCATCTCTGGAGGTGTGACCTTGGATATGTTAGTTAACCTTGCTCAGCATTCCTCAATGGGAAAATGAGAATAATAACAGAATCTACTATGTGGGGCTGAGTAGTCAATGGTAGTCATGGTTAGCACAGTGCCTGGCATAGAGTAAGTGTTCAACAACTGATTACTATTACTATTATCATTACATTATATATACTTTGCACACACCTGTAGGCACTTGCACAAATCAGGGCCTCCTCCAAAGTTAGATAATTCATATGCATATGCATATGAAATATGCACGTACTGACAGAGGTAAAAGCCAAGATGCAGAGAGGTGGCCCAGAGTGATGATTAGGAGTACACTCTGGAGCCAGACTGAGTTCAACTCCAAGCCTTGCCATTTACTAGCTCTGTGATTTTGAGCAAGTTACTTAACCTCAGTTTTGCTGTCTATAAAATGGGAATAATAATAGTTCCCCCTTCATAGGATTATTGTGAAGTTTGAATTAGTTAGATATTTATAAAGCACTTAAAGCACTGCATGACACATACTAAACACTGCGTTTGAGAAACACAAATAAATCCCACAACTTTCCAAACTAATACCTGTCTAGCTCCTAGAGTTTGCATAGCACTTTCACATGTATTATCTTGTTAGATTTTTCTCAGTAACCTCTAGGTCAGAATTACTACCTTCCCCATTTGCAGATGAGGAAACTAAGGCTATAAGTGATTAATGATTTGTGTAATGCCTGGCAGCTAGTGAGCAAGTGAGTGGTAGATAATCCAGGCCTCTTGACTTTAAGTTCCACGTTCTTTTCACTAAGCAACAGACATGCTGAGTATGTGTGTGTAGTTGGACATGCCGAGGAGGTTTTCTCTGCCTTTGTATGGGGGCTTCCCAGCCCTCCTTCACCCCTACCCCACCCCCGCTGTCCCCTAAGAATCCCCAGCCCTAGGGAGTGATCTAAGCCAGTAGTTCTCAGTGTGGCCCTGGACCTGTAGCATCAGTCTCATCTGGAAACTTGTTAGAAATGCAAATTCTCAGGCCCCACTTCAACCAACTGAACCAGAAATGGTGGGGACAGGGCTCAGCTGCAAGAATGGTAACTATGGCTACCATTGACTCCTACCATTGGACAGGGAGAAGCTTCAGGAAGAGGGGAGGCTCGACCTGGGCCTTGAGTGATGGGTGGAGGAGACAACTCTGAAGAGGTGGGGATGAGAGAAGGTGAGGATTCTGGCTGTTGAGATGTTTCAAGCTGGAATGTGGTGGGAGCTGAGCTGAGCCATTTGTTGTCTGTGCCTTTTGATCTCTCCTGGACACCATACCCTGGTAAGCGATCTGCCCCTGAGTATCTGCAAGGAGGCTTTGTGGGAATTCATCTCTAAAGATAAATCCCAGTGACCCTCCCCTGCAGGGTCAGAGCATTGCCAGCTCTGGGGATGCCCTTCTATCCCCACACTCCATGAATTTGCCCCCAGAGGGGCAGCTCTGCATGACTGTGGGGGACCCCAGCCTCATTCCCATCAGGCCCAGATTCATAATGTGTGGGGGTTTTGCAAGAAGAATGGGGGGGCAATGTTGGTCTTCTCCCCACTTGTCTTAGACCTGAGCAGGGGCAGCAGAGGCACCTGTGTAACCAGAGGCTCTGCCCAGCATGGAGCTGCATCCACCTGTGTGTACACGCCCTGTGTGTACATGCAGAGCTGAGACTCCAGGCTGGGAAGAGTCCACGGTGAGCTGGCCAGGGGCTCCAGGGCTGGAGAAGAGCGAACAGAATCCCGGCCCCCTGTGTCCTGCCCGGGGCTACCACTAGGAGGCTAATGAAAAGGGAAGAGGCAGGCCAGGGCTTGGGCAGCAGGGGACAGCAAGGGGACAATGTGAGGCAGCAGGGAGGTGGGCCTCAGGCAGGGACAGACAATGTCCCCATATGGGAAGCAGACGGAGCCGCCCCGCCCCCCTCAGTCCTGGGGCCTCCGCTGCAGCAAGCAGCACTCTCAGAGAAACACCGGAGCCTGGGTAGTTGTACCCAGGAAGATGCGCCTATGGAGCAGTGGCAGAAACAGAGGCAGGGTGAGTTCTCAGTTTACCAAGACCCCTGCACAGCCTCTCCACAGGAGGACACAGAGCTGGGAGTGCACGCACCCACAGCTCTCACATGGACACACACACACACACAGTAAGATCACTTTCTGCTTTTTCCAAATATTTTAAAATCACACTGTAACATATGCTCAAAGTATCCCCATACCAGCCAGCTAGCCCCCCTAAAATACTCAAAGTAAAAGATTACAATACAGAGAAGTAGGCAGAGTAAAACGTGAAAAGTCCCCTGTAGCCGGCAACCCCATCAACTTCCTTTTTCAGAGGCAATTTTTGTAATACCTGCTTTCAAGCAAAGGCTACTTTCTATTGAAAGTCCATGGTGGATCTGTCACCAGTCACAAGCAGCTTTCGTTGGAGCAGACACTGTGGAGAGGCGGCGAGGACAACGCAGACCTACACACAGCTCTCCCCTGCCTGATCCAACCGGGAAATGTCTGCCCAGTGATCCCAGGTTTTAAATCATCTGTAATGATTCCATTTCTATCCAAATTTATCACCTTCCAGGAATTTTTAAAATCTTCTTCTGTCTTTATCTATTAATGCCAAGCCCCATCTTTAGTTTTATAAGTTTCTCCCTATCTTTAAAATTTAGCTCAACTTGTTTGATTTTGCTCATAAATTATTTTTGCTAGTAATCAAAAGGTATGAAGGAAGTGTTTGTAATTTCACAGTGAGGGGAAGAGCTGGAGCCTTTTGAGCACCAGGACCTGGCCAGGCTCTACACTC
>NW_007727928.1:222437-222908 GCF_000696425.1 Galeopterus variegatus | reverse complement strand
TGAGATGAGAATTATTATCATCCCCATTTTATAGATGAGAAAACTGAGACTAGTTAGCCCTAAACCCTGGATCCAAAGCCAGATTTGTTTGACTCCAAAGCCTGTGTCATGCTGGTTTCCTCAAGGGAAGGGACAAGTCAATGTGACATACCTTTCTAGTAGGCCAGGTATGTGCCAGGCACTATGCTAAGCTGTGTGGGGCAGTCAGAGACGGGTCAGACGAGGGTTATGTGCAGTGCGAAAGGAACCACAAAGGCGTCACTTCTCATTAGATGATCAGTAAGGGATGTGGTATTTGACTTGATCCTTGAAAAAACAGCAAATAGGCCAGTTAGGCCAAAGCTTAGCATAGGAGCAGGAAAGGAATTGAATTGGAGCCAGAGTGATAAGTTTGTGGCCAGTCTTTTTTGGTTTTGTTTTGCTTTTTTTTTGTTTTTTTTTTTTGTTTGTTTGTTTTTTTTTTTTTGGTGG
>NW_007727928.1:220114-222157 GCF_000696425.1 Galeopterus variegatus | reverse complement strand
TTTTTTTTTTTTTGGTGGCTGGCTGGTACAGGGATTGACCCCTGGACCTTGGTGTTATCAGCACCACACTCTAACCAAGTGAACTAACTGGCCAGCCCTGTGGCCAGTCTTGACTGGAGACAAAGTTGCCTAGAAGTTTAGGGTACAGGCTTTGGGATCTCAGCCCAAACTCTGTGGATCCTAGTGACTTATTTAGGCTCTCTGTATCTCAGTTTCCTCATTTGTAAAATAGTATGAAATAAAAATAGCTACTTCTTAGGACTGTGGTAAAAACTGAATGAAGTAATATGTGAAAGTAATGCATTGAAATGATAACTATTACCATAGGGTGAGTTAGATTTTAATACATATTGGGAGGCACTAAAGATTCTGAGTAGGGTTGTGACATTGTATCAGTCACAGGTACTTTTTTATAAGGCTACCATAACAAAGTACCACAAACTGGGTGGCTCAAAACAACAGAAATTTATTCTCTCAGTTCTGGATGCTCAAAGTCCAAAATCAAGATATCAGCAGGGCCATTCTCCCTTAAAGCCTCTGTGGGAGGATTTTCTTTGCCTCTTCCTGCTTCTGGTGGCTCTTGGCATTCCTTGGCTTGTGGCAGCATCACTCTAATCTCTGCCTCTGTCTTCACATGGCCGTCTTCACTCTGTGCCTGTGTGTCTGTGTCTTCACATGACAGTCTCCTCTTCTTATAAGGAACCAGTCATAGTGTATTTAAGGGCCCACCCTACTCCAGTATGACCTCGTCTTAACTTATATTTTAATTACATCTGCAAAGACTCTATTTCAAAAAAGGTACCATTCACAGGTACCAGGGGCTAGAAATTCAACAAATTTGGGAGGGGGGCACAATTCAACCCATAATCAGAGCTGTGCTTTAAATGGGTTGACTTAGCAGGGATGAGTGGGACAAACTACATACTAGAGAGAAAGGTGTTGAGAAGACTGCCCAGGAGGCAAGAAATGAGGGGGTCTGATTCAGGTGAGTGGCAGCAGAGATGAAAATTTTATAGGACCTGACAATCAACAGGGTGGGGAGGAAGTGGGTTAAAGGAGGTGTCCGGATGACTCAGAGACTTTGTAACTGGAAAAATGGAAGGATGAAGGAATGAGAAGGGAGATCAGGAGAGGGGAACCCGTTAAACTCTAAGCTCTTTTAGGGCAGGGACTGTGACCTTCACCTGGTATCCTCAGTGCCTGGCACAGCAGCTGGACATCACAAGGGCTCAAGAAACGTTTGCCAAAGAAATGAGCTCATTCAGTTTTACACATGGAGAATTTGACTTATCAGTTGAGACAGGGAAGTAGAAACTCAAGCCTGTCATTTGAGAGATAGAGTTTGGGATTAGAAATCTCAATTGGGTGTTTATTTCCAGAAAGATTACGGGTCAAGTTGGGATTGATAGTTTGTGAAAAGGCACAGAGGGGAGAGGAGGGGGTTTGAGAGCAGAATCATGGGGCACCGTTACACTGGGGGTTAGGGGAAAGCAGAGGAGCTGGTAGGAGGCCAGAAAAGGAGATGGAGGAAGGGACAGGAAGGTGCAATGTTGTGAAGATCAAGAAAGGAGACAGTCTCAAGGAGGAGGGGCGGAGCCGCTGCCAAATGCTGCAGAGGTCGAAGAGAAGAAATACTGAGAGGAGCCTGTGGATTTGCTAATTGGGAGACCGGCAGCAGAGTCCCCACTGGTTAGGGCAGGAGGATGTGAAGGGGGCCCACACCAGACAAAGAACCTGAGAAGGAGTGCGTGTCCCTACACGTGTGCACACGCTCTTGCACTCTCCATGCCTGCATGGACCTGAGCCATCTATGACAGATACAGTAAAAACAAAAATGAAAACAAAACACAGGGGAAGTGCACATGTCAGGACTCAGGGTTTGCAAGTAAGGAAATGACTAGACATGGGGGTAGATGGGACAGCTCAGGGAAAAAGTCATTCTTAGTTCCATAAGAATCTTCTTGGAGGGTGGAGGGCAGAGGGCAGAGGGCAGAGATGCCCCAGGCAGATGACAAAGCAATGCCCAGACTTGCCCTGGGATCC
>NW_007727928.1:209290-219873 GCF_000696425.1 Galeopterus variegatus | reverse complement strand
TGTGAAAAGGCACAGAGGGGAGAGGAGGGGGTTTGAGAGCAGAATCATGGGGCACCGTTACACTGGGGGTTAGGGGAAAGCAGAGGAGCTGGTAGGAGGCCAGAAAAGGAGATGGAGGAAGGGACAGGAAGGTGCAATGTTGTGAAGATCAAGAAAGGAGACAGTCTCAAGGAGGAGGGGCGGAGCCACTGCCAAATGCTGCAGAGGTCGAAGAGAAGAAATACTGAGAGGAGCCTGTGGATTTGCTAATTAGGAGACCGGCAGCAGAGTCCCCACTGGTTAGGGCAGGAGGATGTGAAGGGGGCCCACACCAGACAAAGAACCTGAGAAGGAGTGCGTGTCCCTACACGTGTGCACACGCTCTTGCACTCTCCATGCCTGCATGGACCTGAGCCATCTATGACAGATACAGTAAAAACAAAAATGAAAACAAAACACAGGGGAAGTGCACATGTCAGGACTCAGGGTTTGCAAGTAAGGAAATGACTAGACATGGGGGTAGATGGGACAGCTCAGGGAAAAAGTCATTCTTAGTTCCATAAGAATCTTCTTGGAGGGTGGAGGGCAGAGGGCAGAGGGCACAGATGCCCCAGGCAGATGACAAAGCAATGCCCAGACTTGCCCTGGGATCCCAGAAGCCACTTATCAGGCTGGCTGTTGCACCTGCCCTTCAGTGGGGGTGGCTGGGGTTGTGAGCCTGTCCTCAGTCCTCTAGTCCACATGCAGTCCTCACTACCATCAGTCTGTTTGTCACTCTATCCCCAGGGCCTCAATCTGTGTCTGGCACATAGAAGGTACTCGGTAAATTCCTATGATTGAAATAATGACAACATTGTGACCACAACCAAGTAAGATCACCTAGGAGATGATTACCTCATTTAATACCCACAACAGCTCCTTGGGGTAGGTGCTATTATTATCCCCGCTTCACGGATAAAGAAATCACAGTTCTGAATGATTTCATAAATTTCCAAGGGCCACTCAGCTAGGAAATGGTAGAATCAGGATTTGAACCCAGATCCGGGTGACCCCAGAACTCTCAACTCTTGACTTTTGTGATTATTATACTGCAAGAATGTGTGAATCTATGTGTGTGTGTTGGGGGGACCTGTGTCTGTCCCGTGGTATTATACATTTATCTGTGGGTGTCCATAGGTATATGCACGTGTAGGTCCTCGTGTGTGAGTGCCTATGTGAATGGTGCGCCTGTATTCAGTGTGTATCCTTGTGGGTCTGTGAGAACAGTTGCTAGTCCGTGTCCTGCCCCCAGGTTTGAGCTCCCCAGTCTGTCTCTGCTTGAAGCAATGATGGTTGAACTTGGTTCTCAGATATGTTCAGAGCTCTGTTCTGAGCCCACCTCCCCTCACCCCCAGAGGGCCCGTGAGAGGGTTCCTGCCCCCCACAGTCCTGTCCATAATTCTTCCTTGTTTAAAGGGGCCACTGGGTTTAATGATTAGTTACCGCCTTTTCGATATTCTCAGCCTGGGAGAGGATGAACTGCAAGGCACTGACCCCGCCCCTGACACACACGCACATACTGTGGCAGATGGAGGATGAGGGATGGGACCCTTCCGCAAGGGGATCAGGGGAGGACAGCTCCAGAGGAGGCTCTGCAGGGACACTGGAAGGGCCCTTCCCTTCCTTATTCTCCAATTGCTCCCACAAAGCTGCTGGCCTGCAGGCAGAAGGAGCCCCCTCCAATGCTCCCTCCCCCAAATCCTTTCCTCTCCCACTCCTCCAGGTTCTGGAAAGCAATGGGAAAATGCTCTGATGAGGGGAGGACCTTCTTAAGGTGGGAGAGCATGCCTGTCCATGTGGTCACTGCCATGTACTGGAAAGTGCGCATATGTCCGTATGTTTCCATGTCTGTGAGTTCCCATTTTCATGTGCTTTGGTGACCAGCTATCCATGTATCTGAATGTGTAACACAGTTTATAAGTATATTTGGGACCTTATGTCTCTTCATGGTCATATGTGGCTCTATATGCCCACAACAGTGTGTGTATCCACATATGTATTCAGGCTGAGGTACACGTATGTCTGTGTGTGCAGGCGTGCACATGCAAATGTGTGTATGTGTGTGTGTGTGGAGGTGTCTCTGTCCTGCTGTGTGTACTTCTGTGTCCTTGCCCTTAACAGTTGCCAAGGGTGGCTCTGTTCCCATCCTTCTTTGGGTCCTGACCCCCACTTCCTGATGTCCTGAGAGGGATCCTGTTTTCTCTTTCTGAGGGGTGGCTGAATGAAGCTCCCACCCCTCCCCTTCTCTCTGGGCTTCAAGGGCAGGTCGTGGTGACTCAGACACCACCTTATGGATCCTCTGACCCCATCTCCAGCCTTTGTTTACTAGTTCCTGCCCGCTGGACTCCTGAGTCCTCATCATCTTGAACCTGAGTCTCCGCTTTGCCCAGAGGGTATGTACACCCCACACCCAGTGGGTCCTCGTTGTCCTGTGCCTGGAGTCTCAGGAACTCAGTCCATTGAAATTCTTCCACCCAACCTCTCCTGAGTGTCCCGGTTCTCACTCAGATCAGGAGCTACCCCACATTCTTTTAGTGCCTCGCCCTATGGCATAAATGTCTCTGTAAAAAATTTCAAAGCACCCCACGGTTCACAGCTTTTGACTCCTAACCACCCTAATCATTAGCCCCACAACTCTGAACCTCTCCCCTTTGACTTACAGCATCTGCCCTGCAACTCAACCTCACTGGATCCAGCTCTGGAAGAAAGGGGAAGCAAAGGGGGGCTGTACAGTGAGTCGTTCCCCTTATGTCAGGACTCAGAACCTGAGGAGGGAAGACGAGGGGCCCGGGGCAGCTGAAGGGGAGGACAGGAAGAAGTAGGCAGGGAGGGGCTGAGCCTGGCAGAGAAGAAATGCTAGGACTCAGGTCCATCCTCCCGCAGTCCCCTGCCCCTGCCACACACACACTCACACACACACTCACACACACTCACCCTGTTGGAAGGTGACATTTGCTATTAACCTTATATTGGGCCATTTTGTAAATCAATGTCACTTACATTTAATAACAAGTGTAATCAAAGGAATTATGCAAATTTAATTTGATGCTTCTTGAATTATGCAAATCCGCGGTGCACATAATGTTCTCTGACATGTGCCCGTTGGAGAGAGAGAGAGCAAGGGAGAAAGTGGGGAGGGGACAGAGGAGGGAGGCTAGGACTGGGACTGAGAGAAGGAGGAGGGTGTGGTGGGCTGGGACTGGGACAGTGGGGAGAGGAAGGCAGGGGGGTAGAAGGCCGCAGAGCAGCTGTGGCCCCAGGTGCTTTCCATCATGGGTGGGAAGGGGTGGATGAAGTCTGATACCTCCGTTTCTCTCTGCTCCCCTCTCTGCCTCCAGACTTTTATCCCCTTTCCTCTCCCCAGGCACAGCATGACCTCGCTGGCCACTTGTCTTTAATGTCCCCCTCTGTGAAATGGGAGTGGCCAAAAAGAGCTGACCATTCATGGGAACAAGACTCTTGATAGAGCTTGGTCCTCTGAGAGGTCAGCTTCTCAGTCACCAACCCCCATGGCAGGGTGGCCTGTTGTGGCACCAGGCAATATGATTGTCTTTTTTGCTCTTAATGGTCCTGAGGCCCTGGCAAGAGGAATTGCACCACCGATCATGTGACAACGAACACCTGCTGACTCACTCCTAGACGCATATTGTGACAACCCTAACATGGTGATGATACACTCATGTTAACACATGCATCTATATTTGCAATGACACAGCCACACACATACTGTTAAAACAGTATAAATATACACAGTGAGACAATCAAGCTTGGAACAGTTACTCCCAGGGACCCACATAAAGGCTGCCTAGATATGAACACTCAGGTGCACACTCTAATACATGAATATTCAAAATGTCACCTGGACACACCTGGGCCCAAGGGAAATTGATTCCTAGTTATACACGTATCCCAGTGCACACCGATGCTCATGGCCAAATACACTCTAACGCTGACATGTCAGTAAGCAAGGTACACTCCCTGATGCTGTCACACCCTCAAAGACTCTTGAAGCAAAATCAGCAGTCTGGGAAGCTCCTACCTGGCACAGGTACCCTTCTTTACTGGTCAGGCTCTGATGTCTATTGGGCCCTGCCCTCAAAGTCTGGAGTAGGGCACAGATCATGACACCCTGAACTGAAGGGATTTCTGCAGTGTGAAGAGATGGGCCAAGTGATGGGGAAAGACCACCCAGACCACAAAACTGTTTCCCAAACCTGGATGCTGATTAGAGCCACTAAAGGACATCTCAGGAAGTTACATCCAGGTTCCAGGTGTGGGCCAGCTCCTCCAAATCCTCACCTCCTCCATAGCCCCTGCCCATCACTAAGGCCATCCCAGACTGACCCAGGGCCCTGTCTGTGTGAATGGGACAGAGCCCTGGTGGATGTATGTAGAGAAGAGGTCTGTTACTTTCCGGGGATGTCAGCATGAATCCTTACGGGCTCTAGTAAGAGTACAGGACGAGCACTCTGTAAGTATTAGCTGACTTCATCATCGTGATTATTTTCCTTCTCCATATAAGTTCCACCTGGGATTTACAGTTGCCTTCATTCTCCATACTCCTTTTTCAGCCCTACCTTCATGCTTGAAGTCTGGAGGCCTGTTCTACCAAGACAGCTTCTGTACTGTTAATTAGAGTGACTGGAAGTTTGGTAGGTGTGGAGGGTCAGGGGTCAGGGTTTGTCTGCCAGTGAGGGTGAGGCGGTGGCCGCGCACTTGTGTATAAGTGTTACTACGTATCTGTTTTGGGTGCCATTATGTCTCAGAGTTTCTCATTGCCATTTGTGTGTCATTGGGTCATTTGTATGTTCATGGGTTAGAGTAGTTTGTTTGATGTCTCAGTTTATAACTTCTGTATCAGTGCAGAGTATTTTGCTTCAATGTTGTCTTCAGGGGTGTCATAGTCTGTGAATTGTCTCAACTCCACCTATGTGTCAACATGTTTGAGTTCACAGAATGTGTGTCTGTGTTTGACTCTGTATAACATGTAAGTTAATACATAATATGTCACACTGTGAATACTGTCATGCTGGAATTTTTACAATGTGTTCTCTGTGTGTTACCATGTCTGAGTTGTCAGCATGTGTGTGAGGTATTGATATTCAATGCTGTACCCAACAGATATGTACAATCAATTATGTTTCATTAAATTATCTTTTTTAAAAAAAAAGGAAAACTTTTTTTTTTTTTTGCGGCTGGCTGGTATAGGGATCCAAACCCATGAACTTGGTGTTACAAGGCTGTATAAGAACTTCTTTTCGACGCAAATAATCACTACTGTTTTATTTCATATTTCTTTTATTAAAACAAAACAGATCTAAAAAAAAATGCCTGTCATCGCTCTGGATTTATCATGATGTCTGAGTTGACATAACGTGTGCACATTAAATTATCTTTTTTAAAAAAAAAGGAAAACTTTTTTTTTTTTTTTGCGGCTGGCTGGTATAGGGATCCAAACCCATGAACTTGGTGTTACAAGGCTGTGTAAGAACTTCTTTTCGACGCAAATAATCACTACTGTTTTATTTCATATTTCTTTTATTTAAAACAAAACAGATCTAAAAAAAAAATGCCTGTCATCGCTCTGGATTTATCATGATGTCTGAGTTGACATAACGTGTGCCTGTATCTACCTCACCATGAATGGCTCCAATGTGTGTTGCCATGTTTGCGTTGTCATCGTGTGTTTTTGTGAACCAGAATGTTTCAATAGGCAGAATGTGAGTCATTATGTTTAAACAGTCACCATGTATTTGCATTGTCATGATGTAAGGTTGTATATATATTGCCAGGCCTGAGTTCTCAGGTGTATCGTGGTATGTAAACAGTTTTGAGTTCACACAATGTGTGTAATTGTCTCACTTTTTTAAAATTGTCCCCGTATTAGGAGGGTATCACCAGGTTTGAATGATCACATGTCTCTGTGTGTGACTCCAAGTTTGAGTTGTCATGCTTTATCTTTCTGTGACAATATATTTGCATTTTAACAATATTGTGTGTCTGTTTGAGTTGGCACAATGTACATGCTATCGTGTTTGAATTATCAAATGTTTATGTGGTTACAATGTGTGTCTGTGTGAATCATTGTGTTTCAATCGTCACAGTGTATGATTGTCTATCACTACGTATGAGTTATGCATCTGCATTTGTTACAGTGTTATAATACGTGTCTGTAAATATCATGTTTAAGTTGTCACAATGTGTATTGCTATGTTTGAGGTGTTACAATGCCTGTTTGTCACAATTGTTGAGTTGTCGTAATGTGCATTAACATGTTTGGGTTGTCAAAATGTATCTGTGTGTTGCCATGTTGAAGCATCATAGTATTTCACCCTGTGAGTTTGCACATCATGTGTCTGTGTGTATTTGAACGTGTGTGGGGTGTTACAAATACTTTTGTGTCACCATGTTTGGGATGTCTAAAGTGTGTATGACAACCCACTTCTCAGCATGGGTTCCAAACTGAAAGACTAGGAATGAGAGGGAAAGAGGGGGAGCAGGAGGAGGCAAGAGGCTGGGCTATAATGAAGACGGGGTGGGATAGGGGCTGGCGGGGGCTAGGGACCGAGTGAGCTCTAATTGGCCCGCGGTGAATTATCCACATGTATAATCCTTGCAGAATTTCAGCGCGGGCAGTGCCAGTAAATGCTGTGCATGTTTAAAAGTCATTTCCATAAGTAAGTGCAATTTCTCTACTGTTTGCCCCTGTTTAATGAAGTGAAATCTTGTTTGCATTCCTCCCAATTTCCCAACGAAAGGCGCCCAACCGTTTGCACCAAAATTACTCCGCCCAAATTAAAAACTAGGGCTCCAAGGGAGGTGAGGGGACGGCAGCGCTGGGCCCTTCTGGGAGGGCCTAGGGAAGGGTGGGGGGCAGTCAGGAGCCAGGCCTAGGGTTTTCGGCTCACGACTTCGCTGTAATTCTTGCAATTTCCAGCTCTCCCCCTACCATGTTCCCCATCCCCACTCTCCCCATGTTCTTGGCCCCCTTTGCTTCCCCCTTCTTTAAGTGAACCCCTGTTGTATAGGAATGAGGCATTATATATTTGTTCATGTATATATAAGTGCACCCCTCTATGCATTTATATACGTGTTCATTTGTGTACTTGTGAAATTGTGATGTGTAATCATCCACTGTGACAACTGAAACAGGATTCCCATAGACACACATTGTAATGACATAAACACAAATGGCTATGCATGTGTACTGACTTACAAATCCCTGCCTACGTATGTGTGTGGATTTGTGTACATGTCTAGCTTTATGTGTTGGGCATGCTGTATGTGTCTAAGATGAGTAGTTGCATACACAATATGGATAAAGAGAAAGGAGGAGATTTCAGGTGTTTGTATAATTTCCCTGGTCGTCCAGTGTAGAGTACTCAGCTCTATTGCTAAGACTTACTCCTTCCTGAGGGGTGCAAGTACCCCCCTCATTCACCTAACAGCTGATTGCACTGGGACTGCAGGGTTGGAGGAACCACCTCCTTCCACTCCATCCCTGATAGTGCCCTCTGACCCTGTGAGGACCAGCCAGGTGACTGACCTTCCAGGTACAACTGAAGCTTGAGTTTGAACAAAGATACTCCCAAATGGGCTGGCAGGAGACCCCCTCAAGGCTCCATTCCCTCAAAGCTCCACCCCCTCCAAGTGCCAAATGGCCACTACATGAGGGTCACTTTGGCACAGAGCCCAGAATATAATTGCAGACTGCCCTTATTTGGATTAGCTGGAAGAGTGACAGGAATGGGGTGAGGTAGGGTTGAGGAGAGGGCAGGAAAAGATGATCCCACCCACGAGGGCCTCCTAGTGACCCCTGGAATCTCCACTAAGGGCTCTTGAGGTTTTAGAATTCTGAGAGCTCAAGCTCCGGATGTGATAGAGTGAGCAGTTTCACGCCCTCGGTGTGGCTGTGCATTTTTGGTATTTACAGATATAACCACTTCGCCAGTCTGATCACCTCCTACTACCAACCTTCTTCCAGTTGACCACTCAGCCTGGGTAGGACAGAACCAGCAAGTCACACAACTACAAGGATACCAGCACCCACATATCCACAGACATTAAGCCCACCCGCCTCTCCTCAACACAAGACTGGAGGAAACTGATGGGGTAGCAGTCAGAGGTTCCAGTTGTTTGCTGAAGGTATGGGGGACAGAATAATTCAGAGGTGAAATCCCGAGGAAAAAGAATGCAAGAGATCATGTGACCAACAGTGGGAGCCCTCCTTGGAGAGGGCTTCTTCTCTCACACCTCTTGGCTGTCCTCACGTGGTAGGACATTCTGGTACAGGGGCAAAGTGTCATTCTGGTCATGACCCCTTCCCCCCTTATCTTTTTCCCCATGCATTCTGTTATCAATGTAATCAGCCCAAGCCACAACTCTGTCTTCTGCTTCCACAGTTCAGAAACCGTCCATGGCTCCCCACTGCCCAAAGAAAAAAGTCCATATTCCTTCTGCTATCAGGCAAAGCAAGCCCTTCACAACAGGACCCTCCTTCCCCTTCAACCTGCTTTTCCCCCACCCCGCAGTACACCCCCTAAGCCCCATCCCAGCAAGTAGGGAAACGAAGTATTTCTCCATCCCCCTGCCCCTCTTTGTCCACACTATTCCTTTTGCCTCAAATGCCACTGCTGGCCTCATCCCATCACAGTTTCTGCTTGTTGGGGTCCTAAGATTCAACAAGGCCAGATTTGATGCCACTTTCTCTAAAACTTTCATGCTGGCCCCCACCATGGCTAGCACCAGTACCACCAGTGATTCCTGAAGCATAGTTTTTCTGCCTCTGCAATAGGAATTTCTTGTCTCTTAGACCTGCTGGGCTCTAGTCTCTTTGAGCACCAGGCTTTGAACACCCCTGAGTGAGGGAAGGGAGCAGCTCACAAAGGCTTTGTGGACAAGCTGATGGTTGACAGCAGAGCACGTGGAGAGTAGCGGTGAGTTTGGGTACAGGTGTCAGGGAGTAGAGCTCATGTTTGGAGCCCTCTCTTTAGCCCAATCCAGCAGAATTAAATCCCAGCCCCAGTTCTCCATGGCTCCCATCTTTATCCTGTTTCCTTCTCTGGGGCAGTAGGAACCGTCCACCCCATGCCCTTAGCCAGCTGAGATGACCCCATCATCACGGGAGAGACTCTGGATAGCACTACCTCCCTCCATGCTGCCCTGAGGGGCCCCCATCCTGCCCCAGGGAACCTGTCGGTGTTATCAAGGCTGCTACTTTCATCAGCGAGGTCCTTCTCTCTTAACAGGGGAAGACTCTGCAGTTAATGTGCTGACAGCCCCACTTCTCCTCTCTTGGGCCTGCCTTCCATATTAACTACACCATTCTTCCCACCAGGATTCCTCAAGCCCTTCACCAGACCCTCCAGATATCCCCTTAGTCCCCAGATCCTCTCGCTGATTTCACCCATTAACCACACCTGACCCTCTCTACACCCCCCATCTAGCCCACCCTTTCCCTCTTTGACTCACTGAGGTCCCCACCAAATCTCCATTAGCCCTTCCTGCCCGCCTCCCCTCTAATTCTCTCACTGAACCCCTCTTCCCTCCGACCCCATTCTCCCATCCCCGCAGCCACCCCCTGCCCAGACTAGGGCACCTGGCAGTCAAAATCCTCAGGGAGGGGTCTCCAACTTGATTTCTAGATCCACCCTTAGTCCTGGCCACTTTCTCAAGCTGAGCCGAACATTCCGATTAGGGGTCTGGGGGCTGTTGGGGTGGGGGATCCAGACAGGAAGGAGGCGTGGACTTCAGTCTAGGTCTCTGTGGGCCCTGCCCCCTCCCCTTAGCAAGTCTGGGAACTGGGCCCGAGCCCGTCCTCGCTCCCCCGCCCCGGCCTCTCCGCGCTTTCATCAGAATTCAATTTCCGCCCGTAAGTGACTCCGCGGGCCCCTGATCCTTCCCTTGATGAATGAGCCGCCCGGCCCGGCCCCGTCCGTCACCGTCACCCTCGCCTCGGCCCGGCCCGCTGCCACCCCCAGCCTGGGCCCCTCCACCAAACGCCGGCCTCGACCCCCCACAGCTCCCACCCAGACGCCTGCCGCCTGCATCCCTTCGGGTCCCCCCCTCCCATCGCAGCCACCCGCCCCACCCCCACGCCCGCGTGGCTTTCTCGGTCCCCGTCTCCGTCTCTCTCTGTGTGGCTCTATCTCTCCCTGTCTCTGCGCTCTCTCCTCCCCTCTCTCCCTCCCTCCTTCCTTCTCTCCCTCTCTCCCTCTCACACCTCTATTCATCTCTGGTAGCAACATCATTTATTTTGCACTTCCCAGATAATTTACTTTTTTTCCCTTCTACAGGAATTCTCCATTTCCCTATAAAATGAAAATTCATCTAGAATTACATCTTATGTCATCATTATGTTTATTAAGCGTGGATGATGTATATGAACAGGACGGGCTTGCTGCTGAGTGCTTAATGGTGCATAAGATTAAGCCGAGGCTCTCAGCTGCGCAGCGACTCCCCTCCGGTTCCCATGTTGTCGAGGCATGCTGGGAGTACAAGTTCCGAGCGCACGGCCAGGTGAACGCGCCGCCGCCGCCGCCGCCCGCCCCCGCCCCGCCCCGGGT
>NW_007727928.1:205930-208752 GCF_000696425.1 Galeopterus variegatus | reverse complement strand
CGCCAGGCCCGCCCCGGCCCGGCTGGGGACGCCAAACACGCACGCCCGGTGGAGGTAGCCCGGCCCCCGCCCCGGGCTCACCACCGCCACCCCCCGGGGCTCGGCGGCCAGACTGGACGCCCCCGGGACCCCCTCTTCCTCTAGGGTCACCCCTCTCGGTCCTGGCAGCGCCCCTCCCGCCCCCCTCTTCCCTCCTGTCGCGCCGTGTCTCTGTCCCTGCTCTCTCCCCGCCCCGTCCCTTTTTCTCTCTGTCGTGTTTCTTGGGGCTCTTGTCTTTCTGTCTGTCACTCTGCGTCTCAGTCCCCCTCGAGTCCTTCCCTGTCTCTCTGGCTCTCCCTGCATCGCTGTGTCTCTGCGCGTGTCCCTCCCTAGCGCTCCCGCTCTCCCAGGCTGCGTCCGTCGGTCTGTCCGCCTCTCGCGATCTCCCTGGCTCCCCCCTCCCCACCCCCCTCCCCTCTCCCGGCGCTGGCGGCCACCGCACTGCAGCGCGGCACCAGCAGTCTATGACAAAAACATTATCCTTCTGCTGCTAAACAATCCAATAAACCTCTCCACAGGGAGAAAGTTAACCTCTTGTCTCTTCGGCTGATGCCTTCCCGCCCACGTGACTGCTGCCACAGTAAATTCAAATCATTAGTCTCCTCACCCCATCAAAAAACTTCTATTAGTAATGGAGACCTCGCCGGAGACCTTCCGCGGAGAGCGCTGCCTTCCCAATTCCCAGTGGAAAAATTCTGCGCGAAAAACTAATTCTACTTTTAATAATCTGTCATCAGGACCAGAGGCAGTCATAAATTATATGGGAGCGCGTGCGAGAGCGCGCCACAAGAGGGAAATCAGGGCGAAAAATCAAAGCCCAAGTTTGACAAACTTTCCTGAAGATAAATAATAACTTACAAACAGGATTAGTTGTAAAGTCACGCTCCGGCGCGCAGCCACCGCGGCAATCACGTCTGCCGAGGGCCGCCACCGCCGAGGCACCTGTCACCGGCCGCCACCGCCTCCGAGCCTCCTCCCTGCACCCACCTCCCCTCCTGGTCCCCGCAGCCCCCCAGCCTTCTCTCCCCGAGCCCGCGGTGCCGAAGTGCACCTATGGGGGGGCGGGGGGGCCGGCTTCCTCCCTTCCCCAGCCCCCCTCCTGGGGCTCCCAGCTGGCAGGACCAAGGTCACAAGAGGTCGAAAGGATCCTGGGGGGCCCCGTTCGCCGGGGCTGGAACCTCGAGAGGGGGTTCGGTGTGTACGGGGAGTGTGGTGCTGTCCTCGGCCCCGGCTTCTGCGGCCTCCCCTGCCTCCGGTCTCCCTGTCCCCCGCCCGGGCAGTGTGTGGGTGGGGGCCAGTCCCACCCCGAGTTTGTCCACCCGCGTCAGCGGCGGGTGGCGGCGGGTGCGCTCGGCCTGCCTGAAGGCCCGACCCCCTCCCCCAGCGCGACCCTCCCCCACCGCACCCTACCCCGCCCTCGCCCCGCACCATCTCGCCGCTGACAGCCGAGCGGGTGATAAATGCCGGCGACGCGGGGAAGGAATTGCGCAAAATAAAGAAGCATGTTCCAACAAGTCCTGTCAGGATTGTATTGATTTAATCATCTGCAGAAATACACATTCTGGATTACTGTAGCGTGCCCGGGCCGGGGGAAGGGGCGGGCCGGCCCGCGGGGGATGCGAGGGGCGGGGCGGCGCGGAGGAGGAGGGGCGGGCAGAACCAGTGGCCCCGCCCCTCGCCCAGGCCCCGCCCCTCTGGCCTCCCGGCCGGACGAGAAACTGCAGGGGTCCGGGGCGGGACGGGGGCTGCCGGGGGAGGTTCAGTGGACCGGCCGTTTTGCTACGCTGGGCACCAGCCCAGCCAGGTGGGCCTGCTGAGTCCTCAGATCCTCAGAACGGCTGCAGCTGGCGGTCAAGGAATCTCAGAACTGGATGCGCCCCCAGGGGGCGGGGCGGGGGGGGGGAGGTAGAGGGGAGATAAAGAGGAGAGGAGAGCAAAGGCCGTGGATGGGGCGTCTCCCGCCTCGAGAATGTTTTGTGGTGGTTCATCGCCCCATCATCTCTTACCAGGGTCAAGACATCGGCTGCCAAGCTTGAGGGTACATGTAGGGGGTCAGGGCAGGCCAATGCCACCTCCTGGCCCGGCTGACCTGTACCTGCAGCTACTTCCGAGGTGTGGGTAGATGAGACAGACGGCCCCTAGGGAGTCCAGCACCGCTTGCACTTTGTAGGTCCTCAATAAAGTAAACAAACCAACAAAGTTATAGCTTCTGACTTCTTCCTGTTCCTGAGGTTGGGGCAAGACTGGATTTTCTTTTAGTTGCAAACCTGGCTCTTTAAAAGAAACACACTCATGGGAGGTGAAGATATGGAACAAGATGGAGAGACTGAGCAGCCCTTGAGAGTGGGAGAACCCAAAGGGAAATGGAAGAGGAAAGAAAGAGATCCATCTATTTATTTGATGATTGATTTAACATATTTTACCTCATGAAATCCTGCCAACAACCTAAGGAGGTTGTTACTATTCATATCCCCCATTATACAGATGAGAAAAGTGAGGTTCAGAGAAGTTAAGTGGTTAGCTCATGATCACAATGTTGATAAATTCAGAAGCCTAGCTTTGAGGCCAGGTCTGTCATAATCTAAACTTCTCCCATAGGGCTTGGGGGAGGTTGCTGTGGGTTCAAGACAGGATGTGCACAGGGGAACACGACCTGGTGAGCAGTAAACCTTTTCCATTCCAAAAAGACTGAAGGTGAGGGTTGGGGGCTGGTGCTTGAACCCTCCCTAGGGATTCTGAGAACTGTAAAGAGGGGCCTTCATGGCGGGGGGGGGGGGGGGGGG
>NW_007727928.1:179333-204930 GCF_000696425.1 Galeopterus variegatus | reverse complement strand
GGGGGGGCCTGCAGGGGGGGGGGGGGGGGGAGACCATCAGAGAGTGAACTCACCACAATGACTTCTACAGGTACCATCTGTGCATTAGTCCTGATGGGGCGGAGGGAGGGAGGGAGGAAGCTTCAGAAAAAGGGGAAATCATGGGGAGTGAAGAATGTAGACCAGTGGAGGAAGTGTCACTTTACCTCAAATCAGAAATTACCAAGGGCGTGTGGGTGAGGTCACTCATGGTGGGAGAGGGCGATTTCATCGGAGTGGCTTCATGAGAAGCACAACTCCTCCCTGAGTGACCCCTCACCCAGTGGAAAGCCAAAAGGAATGAGCAATAACTGAGCACAAGTATGGCATGAGACCATGAAAGACAGACAGACCCTGAGGTCCCAATGGGCCACGAGCAGAACTGGAGTAGATGTGAATAACTGAACAGGACTGGGAATGGGAAATGAAGATGCAATTTATTTCTTTGCATGGAGAAAGGGGGAGGAGATTAGGGAAATGGAGTAATAGAAAGGGGATGAAGGGAGGAGAGAAAGGAGCAGGGGACCTACCTCTGAGAGTAATGAGGATTCTGTCCCCTTGTGAGAAGGGTGGTAGCTCACCCATTTCTCCCCACCTGCACCCATTTTGTCTCCACAAGAGCTTTCCATTCAGTGCCTGCCTCCCACCTCCATCAGCCCAGGAGGGGTGAAAGGACAAATTTATTCAATCAACAAACATTTGGATAGAGCTTACGCTCTGCAGGGCACAGTTCTAAGCACTTTATGCATATTAACTAAATTCTCATAACAAGGCTATGATGTGGGCAATAGCATATCTCCATCTGACAGAACAGGAAACTGAGGCACAGAGCACTTTATTGATTTGCTCAAGGTTACACAGTTGCAGTGGCCAAGCAAATTGAACCCAGGCATAGTCAACCACTGTGCTCTGAGCCCTCAGTGCTAACACAGGACTGGGAGTCAAGGTATCAGGGCCTAATTTCAGTCCTACCATGACCAAGCCCTATGACCTTGGCCAAGACCCTTTCCCGTTCTGTGCCTCAGTTTCCACATCTGTAAACTGAGAGGATTGGGCCAACACTCTCCTAAATTCCTTCCAGACTCAAAACGCAAAGACTCAAAGGACTGTGATTCCTCCCCGACGACCCCCCGCTCCCTGACCCCTCTCTGACCCCCTCGTGGCTCCAGCCCCACGCAGAGCCTCCCGCTCGCCCGCCCAGCCGACTCCCCGCGGGCCCGCGCGTGACTTTAGCGCGCGCGGCTCAGCCCGGAAGGTCACCTCCTTCATCATGGATTCTATTTGCATCCGGAATCGCATGTACATGAAAAATGTGTCCGCATGCGGCCCCGACTGCAGACGCAGATGAAATTCTGTGCCGAGCCTGATGCGCGGTAACCTTTGCAGATGGCGCCGCTATTGCTGAGAAATGGATTGCTTAATAAAGCGTATCATCCGGCATATTTGCTGCTTGGCTAGCCAAATAGAAGTTGTTTTTTGCACAAATTTCCTTGTCAAATTTGTCAATGTTCATGTCATTTTTGCTTTAGGTCACAGAGCAAGGTGCAAATTCCTGGCATCTTTACTAGTTGCAGCCAATTTCGGCGATTTCGACGGTGACGGGGATTCTCCGAGGAGTCGCGTGCCCGCGAGCACCCGCCTGTTGGCCCCAGAGAGCGCAACCACGACACCTCCTCCTGGAAGCCCGCCGGCCCGACCTTTGTTTGGAAGGAGAGCCTCAGGGCAGGGGTGGGGGAAGGTGTGGAGTATCTTTCTCCCCCCACCCCACCCCCCTCTCCCAGTGCCCACACCCAGCTGCCTCCCACCTCCAACCAGGGAGGTTAGGGGTGGAGTGGGAATACGGGACTTAGGTCCAGCCCTCCCAGTGCCAACTCCTCTCTCCAAGTGGTGGCTCTTTTCCCTTCTTCCTTTGCCTCCCCTAATTTTCAGCGGACACTGAGGAATAAGAGGCAAGGGGAGCTTTCTTCTTGTCCTTTCAGAAGAAACTTTGCCTCCCAGTGTCCCGAGACGCCACCCTCACCTGATTCCAAAACCAGGCCAACCTCTGCCCACCCTACCAGAGATTTACTGAAAGGAAGCTAGTGGCGGGAGAGGCAGCCCCTGTCCCTCCTCCCACACACTCCAGACCGACTTAGAGGGATGCTAGGTGGTTCCACTTCCCCCAGGGAGTAGTGGACAAACGGGTGTATGTGGGACAGGTGAGGATGTGAGCAAGCACACCTTGCTGGGGAGGTAAGAAAAGCTGGATTTCCACCATTTGAGCTTCAGTCACTGGGGTAAGGTCAGGCTCGCTTCATGCTAATTTTAGTAAAAACAGATTATCCTAAGAGGTCACTTAGGAGTTTAGGCAGTCCAGAACTTGGTGTGGGGGAGTTTATCAGATTATTTCCACCCAGCTAAGGTCAATGGCTAGCACTGGGGAGTGCTTAGGAGTGCCAGGCTCTGTGCCAAGCCCTTGACCTGGATTATCTCATAAAATCATCATTCCACCAACCCCACGAGGCATTTACTATTATCCCCATTTTACAGATGCAGGTACAGCTCTAAGAGACGGACCCACTTGGTGGACCCACTTGGAGAGATTGAGTGAGATTTGTGGGCCTATGAGGATAGGTGGGCTGATGAAGGGAAGGATAGCAGGAGGAGAGGAGAGGTATAAGTGGTAGGGAGAGGATGCCAGTGATCAGGCATGACAGGGTTACCCTGTCCTGCTGCGAGCTCCCCAGAGAGGAACAAGTGGGGGAGGCGAGCGAGGGAGGCAGGGTTCTCTGTGGGAATTGTGTATGGTGACATGTATGGGGGAACAGACGCTGGGGACGGGAATAGGGGAAAGGGTATATTGTGGATAGGAGTCTGAAGGAGACATAAAAGGGACAGGTGTGGGAAAAGGACATGGGGACAGGTGTGGGAAAAGGACATGAGGACAGGTGTAGGGAGCAGGCTAGCAGAGAGGTGTGTGTGAGGGCTGGTATGTGGAGTCGGGAGGGGGGTGTGATGTGGGTGTGTGGGGAAAGATATGCGGGTCATGAAAAGGGTGTGAGAGCACAAGTGAGTGGTGATGCTCAGCTCCAAGAGGCTGGCCATGTCTATGTCAGCTGCTGTATTCCCAGGTCCAAGCCCAGTGCTTGGCACATGGCAGGAGCTTAGGATAGATTTGTATAATGACTGAATAGGGAAAGGGGGCGGTTGGGTACAGGTGATGACCATAGTATGTTGTCACAGGGGGCGAGAGGCAGATTTATCGTGAGATACTCTGTGGGAGTTTGGGTTCTCAGTTCAGCCTCTGAGCACCGGGGCAGGCTGGGGAATGGTCAGACCTGCTTCCCAGGAACAGGAGACCAGCCCGGGACGAGAGCCCAGTTAATCGGGGGCTGCAAAGCATTGGATGATGGCGGGTGGGGTGCGGTGGGGGTGGGGAGGGCTGCTGTCAGATTATTAATGGCCATGCGTTGACTCAATTAAATCCAGCCTGCTTTTGTTGGCAGGCCTCCGCAATTATGCATCTCATTACGGGCGGCCGCCCAAATGCATCCTGGGAGGAGACCAGAACTCCAAATTAACTTTTCTTGGCGCTGCAGGGGCTGGTTGGCCGGCACTACCTGCATGGCAGCCAATCAGTGTTGGCTCCAAGGGGGCGGGGTCAAAAGAAGGGTGAAGATATGGGGAGGGTAGGCTGCTGCTGGCCTGGGGTGGGTCTAAGCAAAATAGGCTGAGGACCTGCATGTCAATCCAGAATATAACTCCCACGCTCCCCCACCCCCATCCCTACCAAGGACTCTGTCTGGGTGTTGGGGCCCAGTCTTGGAGGGAATCTGAGCTTTGTCCTCACTCCTTCTGTGGGTGAGATCACCTCAACAGTGAACACAGAACCCAGGTGCCCTTGGTTCCCCCCCCACCTCTCATCCATGCATGACCTGGACTAAATCAATGTGACTGCAGCCTTGCATGAAACCCACAAGGGCCCTGAGAAGTAAGGGGTGGCAGTGCAGAGAGGGTGTCCTTCTGGTGTAAGGAGACCACTCTGGTGGTTGGCCAGCATGGCTTCTTCCCTGCTGGGTGTCGCCTGTGTGTCAGGGTGTGTATGTTTGTGTAGGGGTGTGTATGTGTGAGCCTGCTCACAGCCTGCCTTTGCAGTTACACCACCTGTATAAAGCGTTTCATTAACCTGTCAATCAAGGCCTGCTTCTCCAGCTCTAATGCTCCGCCCTGCAACAGCCCATGCTATGTGTGGCCCTGCACACCATGCCGTCCTGGGACCACTGGCATTGCACAACCTCTCCCTACACAAACATGGATCCTGTTGCCTCCCTGGGAACCCCTAAACATTCATGCCTTACTCAAAAGAGTCTGGGGTCTGATGTTGCCTGGGTGTGATATGTATGTATGTAGAACATACCTTATATGCATGGCCTTGCTCCAAGCCATGCATGTGTGGAAAATGGCTGTTCTAAAAACTAGAATAAGCTTGACTAGCATGAGGAGGTCTGGCTCTGAGCTGTGTGACGTTGGACTTGTCACCTTCCGTCTTCAGGGCCTCAGTGGCCCTATCTGCATTAGATGATCTGGTTTTGACTAGATGATCTCTGGTGTTCTTCCTTCTTCCAGCCTTCTGAGTTCAGGTAAGTGTGGCTGATTCTCAACCTTCAGAATTGTACACATATGTGTATACAGGTGTGCGTGTCCTCTCCCAGCTGTTTTCCCTTCCAGGGAGCCAGGTGCAGGGGCAGGAGGCCAGCTGCAACAGGACCATCAAAGGCCAGAGGCTGCTCCTGACCTGGAAGGGATGTGCCTTTCTGAGATTCCACATGCTACCATCCACTGGAGTTCACTGTAGGAACAGACATGCGGCTCACATCCATACTTGCTTACTATGACTAAACTCCTACAGGGCTGCAGATGTACATGCCTGAAGTGGGCACCCATGTGAAGGTACACCCAAGCAAGTGTGGGTCCAGGCAATGCCCACTCTTGTAGAAGGTGTCCCCAACATTTAGGGTCACCTGAGGATCCCAAGCTTCCCAGTTGTGGGGCCTGGACTTGTTCCCACCTGCCAGACCCATATAGGGGACAGAGGGGATGTCTTCCACAACAAGGAAGTGCTCTGTTCACCCCACTTGTGGTGTATTAATGAAACCCTGTTTCTTCTGGATGTTTAGTTCTTTCCATTTATTATGTTTAGACAACTCATTAACAATCATTCGTTATAATTAGACTTCAATTTTAGGCTCCTTTCTCAGGGGAGGCAATGCAGAGCTTTTACATGTATTTGCCTCATAAACAGTTTGCAAATGTCTGGGTGCCACCCCTGCCCCATCCCACTCTAGCCACTGTCCCTTCTTTAATTTTCTCCCCTCCCTCCCCTCTACCTACCCCCTGCTCCAAATCTAGGGGTGAGGGCAGAGAAAGAGGAACTGAAGTGTGCATATGGGGCCCACAAGTCCTACTGCTCCCAAAGTCCCTCTGGCCTGGGACTGCCTCTCACTGAATGACTGTAATGTACTAATGTGGGGCGTGGACTTCCCTAGAAACAGATTCCTCCCACTGACTACCAAGGAGTGGCACAGGGCTGTTGTGTCCTCCACCCCCACCCCATCTTTCCACCGGAGCCCTCTGGCTGCTGGCTCTTTGAATGTTCCCAAGTGGATCTTCCTACTCACAGATGATCATGCCCCCATAGATACACATGCACAAGTGTGTACGTCAGACACACACAGCCACTTAGGAGATTGCAGGGGAGTCTCTTGGGAAGATTTTTCTTTTTCTGATTCTAAACTGAGACATTGGCTCTAACTGCCACACCTCCCATGAAATTCCTTTAAGTTTGAGGATTCCTATTCCTTTCAGTCTTTACTTGCCACATTATAGGATCTCTATTTGATGAGTGAATGTTTGTTGAGAAAATGAATGAATGAATTTTAGTGGAAATAGCATGGGCATTATAGTCAGACAGATTTGGTTCAAATCCCAGCTTGTGACATTGGCATCTGGTTTAACCTCTCTGAAGCCTCAGTTTACTCATCTGTAAAATAAGGATGATAATGTCTACTTTGCATGGGGTTTGCAAGGATGAAGGGTAATAACTAAAAATGCAGAGTACCTGGCATTTTATAGGAGCTTGACCTGTGGTGGCTACAATAATACTAGTGAATAAGCGTATTGGTAATTTGTGAGTAACTATAATAGTAATCCCAGGAAGATGCCTCATGGGTCATCCTGTGCACATTCCTTCCAGTGGGGCTGTCTTTTCCACGGCATCCTCAGTGTGTGCTGCTTGAATATGTCAGTGGTGGGGAGCTCAGCACTGTCCAGCATTGGGCAGATCTCCTTAAGAGAACAGTTTTTTTTAGATCTAGTTACAATCAGCCTCCTTGCAAGCTTCTGCATTAGCCCTGGAGCTGCCTCTTGAACCTCTGGGAATCTGCCTCCTGCTCAGCAGTGGGTACCGTGAGAAGCCCCCTTTAGGGATTAGAGAAGAGGGCAGGATGGAGGGCAAATGCCATGATGGGGTAGACTGAGTGGGAGAAGGAGGCAGAGAGGCTGATGGGAGAGGCAGGGGGTGGGTCTGACTGGACCCCTCAGAGGCTGCGGGAACCAGAGGGAGCCACAGGAGGGGAGACAGAGACAGAGAGGGGACACCAGGGGAGAAGGATTTTCTATCAACAAAACAGCAGGACAGATTCTGGCTGGTCTCTGGAAACATCTTCATCCGGTGCCTGAGGCCAGCTTTGAGCTCCTTTTAGCTCATTACTGGCAATTAGTCCTCTGGGCCCAGCCTGGGGGAGGGGGGCACCATTAGCTCTCACTCCCCTGGACACGCACACACACACCATGAATCAAGTTGACAACTTTGCCCAGGCTTGCCCTCCTTGCCCTGCTCTGTGTGGGGGGCAAGAAGCACATGTCTACATGGGTGTGTGAATGCATTGTATCTACATGAAAATGACATGGGGCAGAAAGTGTGAGGGCACATGTCCAGCCCATGTGAATGCAGGAGTGTGTAAGTGACCAGGAAGTAAGTGTGCACTTGAGGGGGTATGTATACATGCAAGCCCTGTGTGAGAGTGAGTGAACAGATAAATGAGTGTGTGAGGATAGAAACTCTGTGCACAGCACAGGCAACCTGTGACTGCTCCTCACAGGCCTCTGTGTCCATGAGAAACCTGCCCTGGATGCTGATTTGGGGGGCTGGGTTGTAGGAGAGGAAAAGAAACAGGAGGTGCTGGAGTTCCTGCCTCAGCTCTCTCAGATGGGCTGTTCTTTGGGGAGCCCCTTTCTCCAAAGTGGAAAACTAGGACCCCACTGGGGTGAATCCCAGGGGAAGGACACCCAGAATTTGTTCCCTCCCACACACACACACACATACACAACCCTTCCCTTCCCAGGCACTTTAGCCCAGCACTGTCCAATAGAAATATAATGTGAGCTACATATGCAATTTAAAATTTTCTAGTGACTACGTTTTTTTCAGAAAAAGAGGTAAAAAGAAATAGGTAAAGTTAATTTTAATAAAATATTTTATTCAAACCAGTATAGCCAAGATAATATCATCTTAATATGTTACCAGTATTTTTAAAGTATTAACAAGACATTTTACATTCTTTTTCCTCACTAAATCTTCAAAAATTGGTGTGTATTCATTTATGACACATCTCCATTTGGAGCAGCCGCATTTCGAGGGCTCATTTGTCACATGTGGCTAGCAGCTACCATATTGGGCAGGATAGATCTAGAGCCTGGTTCTGCTGGTTCTGCACAAGCCAGTGATGGGTGGCGTGTGTGCCAGTGGGGGGTGGGGGGAGCAGGGAGCACTCAGGATTGGAATCAGTGCACCCTGAGGAGCACTCCAGCCTCCCTTCCCCACTGACCACTCATTCCTAGGTCCCGACAGTCAGCCTGCACACATGGATTCAGTTTTGGAGTATTACTCTGGGAAGTTCTTCCCTTTGTCTCACTTCTGTGGTTCTCACTGCAGGCGACAGCTCATTCCCTTCAGTTCTGAGTCCCCCGTGCAACCCATTCTCATGAGTAGCCCCCATCCCTCATCTAAGGGAGGAGAGAAGCGTGTAGAAACTGGAGTGGGCAAGGGAGTGGGAGAAATGGGAGAAGCAAAAGGCTAGAAAAGCCCTGAGTGCTTAGGAGGAGTGGGGAGGGGTTGGGGGTGTAGACTAGGAAGTGACCCCAGAATAAAAGCAGAATTTCTAGAAGGTAACTTTTCAGCACCTTGGTCCCCTTATCCTTTTGAATTTTCAGTCTCGTCAGCCTCTCCGATTTCTCGGGTGCAGTTAGACTGCCCCCCTTTTTTCCCCCATCTCTCTCATCACTTCCACCTCTTGGCCTCTGTATCTGTCTGTCTGTCTCTCAGCTTCTTAGCACTTTTCACCTCTTCAGCTGACTTTCTGCTCCCATGAGTCAACTTCCACTTCACCCCCAGCCCAGGAGGCTGGGACTGGGAGAAATTCGGGGAGTGAAGACCTGGAACATGATGTGAGGTCTGAGCCAGCAGCCTCTCCAGGAGAAAGAAGGAAGCAGGACCCTCCCAGTCCCCTCCCATCCTCTTACCCCTCCTCCCACCCCCTCCCCCACGGGGCTGCAGTGATTCCACAGTCTCGGGGCTTGAGGGTCTCGGGGCCCCTCACTAATGTAAGGTTATTGTAATTGATATGAAGGTAATTGATAATGTGTTACGGTGAATAATGTCTTCAATTTTCTGCTAAATCCCATTTTTGTAGCCATCTGGGCTCCTCCAACTGCCCCCCTGGGACGCTGGGTAATAGAGAGTAATTATTCTCAAGTCATTTACTTTTTCAAAGTGTTTAGTGCTTATCTGTTTTACAATTAAAATGGAAACGACCCTGATTCACTTCCTTTCTTTTTTATTTAAATAGCACTCACCCCCCCACTCACCCCCACCACACACTCTCAGTCACACAACCAAAGGGGCACACAACCCCCCAACACACACACACAAACACACACATATACAGAGTCTCCTTGTATGTGGCAACATGTCCACATTGAAAGATACAAAAATGCACGCACATTTTCTTTGTCAGTCACACACACAAGCACACATCTGTAACTGTACACTTAGACAGGGACACAGTCTCAGTGACTCAGACATACACACCCTGTTGCCATTCTCCTTTGGACTAAGGGAACTGGAGGGTGTATGTCGTCCGGGTGGAGGACAGGGGAAAGAGTCACCTTGGATGTGTGTCTGAGTGTGCAAGGTTATGTCTGAATATGGAAGGTGAGCATCTGTGTGTACACAGGAGCGTGCTCTGAATGCATAGTTCAGAGTGTGGGTTCATAGGAGGCTAAAAATGTGCAAATTTGAAGTCATGGTGGGAGAGCAAATTCATAATCTTGCTTCTGTGTTCGAATATGAGTTATTGGTGTGGGCAGGTGTGTATGGAGCAAGTGTTCACACCCAGTTACACACTAACGAAGGCCCCTGGTGTGCAGCCCCAGCTGGGACACATGGTCCTCAGGAGAGGGGCAAAACCAGAATCCAGAGATGCCTGGCCATGCTGAGTTGGCCCAGGACCCAGACAGCCCTCCACCTCATACAATGAAATCTGATGCATTTATTTTAACTGAAAATGCCCCAGGAAACTGATCCATGGAGGAGCAGGAGATGCAAGGGTAGGGGAAGTCAGGAGGTGAAACACCTCACACTGACCCCTGACCCAGCACGCCCACCCACTGGCTCTCCAACTGTCCTTCCTATCCTAGGACCCTCTCTCAGATTCCCCACTGACCTCTCCATTGGTTCCCTTACTGAGCCCTCCCTGACCGCCTCACTAATCTCTCTACGTCTTAACCCCCTATACCCCTCAAAGGCCCTTCACTGAGCCCTGGTTCTGGTTGGAGGTGTGGAGACAAAAATAGTCCCCAATGACCGGAGAGCTTCCTGCCCCTTCCTTGGCCATTCCCCACTGGAGGCTCTGTGGCCACAGACATCACCAGTAGTGAGGCACGGACCTGTGGGGAACCAAAGCAAAGATCCTACACACCCCAAATTCTTACACAGGACCAGGCATGACATCTCTCCAGTGTCACACATGCCCATGGGAGGACAATTGAGCCATTGCAGTCACTGGAGTACTTAATCTGTCACTCGGGTGACCTGTGGAGTAGAGGTCCGGGAACCTGCTTCCCATTATGCAGATGGAGAACTGAGTCACGATGCATGCGCCACGATGGCCATGGGGCCCCACAGGGCATCAAGCCTAGAAGGCCTATCTGCTTTGCCCTGACACCTGCTGTCTCTCCGATGTCCAGCTTCGAGCTCACCAAGCCTTTCGTCCATTCTGCTGCCAGACAAGTGATGCGGGGCACGAAGGGCAGGGCCCTGCCCCTGGCGGCCAAGACCTCCCAGTCCTGAATGGACTGACCAGGCCAGCACCCTACTGTCCAAAGGAAACCAGGCAGGCGGAGTAAGGCCTAAGCCAGTCAGCTGTTAGCCGAGCAGGCCCCTGCCCAGCCCAGCAGCCTTCTGTATAATTTCGCTATGAGTGGCGGACGCTCCTTTCTTCTTTTTCTAGTTTCTCATTTTGTGGGCATCAGCCTTGGCCATCCTCCCTTCTCTCTTGGAATCTCCCTCTTTTTTTCCGTCTCATTTCTACATTTTTTCTTATTCTGTGTGTCTTTGGCTTTCTTTCTCTGTCTCTGTCTCCCTGTCTGTCTGTCTGTCTCTCCCCCTTTCTGTGGTCCCTCTCTGCCTGCTCTCCGCGTCTGTCTCTTTCTCTGTCTCTGTCTCCCTGTCTGTCTGTCTGTCTGTCTCTCCCCCTTTCTGTGGTCCCTCTCTGCCTGCTCTCCGCGTCTGTCTGTCCTGCTCCGTGTCTGTCTGTCTGACTCGCTCTGTCTGTCTCCACGGCCCGGCTGGCTTTCTCCGTCTCTGTCTCGGTGTCTCTGTCCCTGTCTCTGCCTCTGTCGCCTCCGTCAGTGTCTCTCTGTCCCTGTCTCTGCCTCTCCCTCGGCCCCTCCCTGACTCCGGCCCCTCACACCTTGGCGGAAAAGTAAACATTTAATTTTTTTTTTTGCTGTTAATAGATTTAATGTTCATTTGTTGGTAGCCCAGGGGTAGAAACGCGTGACATTTCAAATAATTGTTGTTTCAGGGGTATCCTCTGGAGGGAAATGCGGCAAAAGTGTGGAGAAGATTTAAGCAAATGACTGTGTCAGCTTCTATTTACTCCTGACAGGATGGCCGGGGGCACGGCTGCGAGATAACCATTAGCGCGGCCGCCGATAACGCGGGGAGGCTGCATTTCCAGAGGCTCCGCGGCCATTACGGGAAAGTTAGTGGGAAACATGTTAAATTATCCCCAAAGTGGAGGGAGCGGGGGAGGCGGCGGGGGCGCGGGCGTCGGGGAGAGCCGACGCGCCTCCGCCGGGCCGGGCCTGGGGACAGCTGCCTGTGAGAAAAACCATCCAGCCGTCTTAGGCCTGAGTCATGCCACTTCCTCATTTCAGAAACCCCAAGCCCTGGGTGGGTTCCACAGGGACGCAGCCATCCGGTTGGCATCCTTGCCAAGGACCTACTGCATGCTGTGCCAGAGCTTCCAAAGCTACTGCAAGTCCTGAAATCCCACTGGGATGTTGGCTAGAGAACTTCACAGCTGAACTTTATAACTTGCCTACCACCTTTCCATCTACTCTTTTTAAAAGTAGTCTTGATACCTGCTTTAGCCTCAGCTTCAGCAATTATATCTGCAAATCATAGACACGATGTGTACTGGCTACACCTTTTCCTAGTACATGATACTGTATATACTCATTAAGATGAACTAGAGCCACTTGTATATGACCTAGTGCTGCCTTGCCTACCGCTTCGGGAAAATGCCATATTATACTTTCAACGTCAGGATTTCCTACAAAGCAAAGGAAAGTGTAAACCCCCAAGGCTGAGGGATCAGACTGCCCCCTCCATGTGCCACTTCCACTATAACGTGTTCTGAGAGCACAGGCTGTTCACTCAGCCTCTGGGCCTCAGTTTCCCCATTTGCAAAGTGGGAGTAATAACATCTGCTTCACATACCTCATTCCTTGAGATTAGTTCAAGCATTGAGGTCATGTAAAAGTGATTTGAGAAGCCATTAAATCCAGTACAAGTTACGTGTGTTGTTTTATTAGGCATTAGTTATTATTAACATTCTGCCAAATCCGCAGGGAATACTTGTGCACAAAGGCCACAAGTGGCTGCACCAGTGCGGGGGAACGCGGGTCCCAATCACAGTTCTCTCTGAGTTTAGGACTCATCTCTCCCACTGCTCCTAGTTTTGCTCCTGTCAATCCATCCTTGGGGTAAATAAACATCTATAGGCTATCCTGGTGGAGGAAATAGTGTTCCAGGTTAGCCCCTGCAAAAGCATTCTTAACGTATGGCATGCCTGGAGTACCAACAATACTGGCTGAGAGCACTGTCCTGGGAAGGGGAGGGACAGGAGGGAGGTGGAAGAAGAGGGGACCACCTTCCCCCTTTGTGCTAATCATATCCCTAGAGTTTTTTCCCTTCTTTAATTAAGAAGTCCTTAAGTATATTGAGATTGTAGCATCATCGACATTACATTTTAGGCCTTGAAACCCAGTCTGCGGTGCAATAAGTCAATGCCGTGAAGAGTGGCTATTCCACATATTCACCCATTTCCAACACACATTGAGTTTTCTAGGAGATCTGAAGTTCCCCCAAATTCACCCAACATTTTTGAACCCCTCTCACATGTTAGACCTACTGGAGGCAGAGGAAGACCGAGCCTACCTTTGCCTTCCTGGAGTTCAACCTCAAGAGGCAGATGGATGTCTACAAACAGTGGCAGTGCCCGGTGGGTGCTGAAATAGAAGCACGTACAATGTACTACGTATTCAAGGGAGAAGTGGGGACTGACTTCCTGAGGGTGTCTGGACAGGAGGTGGTATTTGATGTGGGGCTTTGAAGGATAGAACAGAGTTTTCACCAGGTGGGAGTAATGTGACACTAAATAACAATTGTAATCCATTTACCCCCCCAAACAACAAAAGCAATGATGATAATAACAGTACTTAATCTGTCACAGGCACTGTATCAGGCACTTCACCCTACCTGCTACATTTGAGTTGTCATAACAGCTCTGTGGAGCAAACACTATTATGTGCCTCACTTCATAGATAAGGAAAACAGGGCTCAAAGAGACCCAGTAACTTGCCCAAGACCACACAGCCACCCTAGCATTGAGGTTAAATGAAATAGAATGTCTTTCTGCCCTCTACCCACCATTCCAAGACTGACTTTGAAAAGAGGCTGAATTCACCTTTGACAAAGGTCACGCATCCCCTCTTCCACATCTCCTCATTCATTCAACTGTTTTCTGTATGCTTACTAGGTGTCAGGCATTGGGCTGGTGCTGGAGATACAAAAATGAGATGCAGACCCTGCCCTCAGGGAACTTGGTCTAGTGAGAAAGATCTATGAGTTAATCAAACACAAAGCAAGGTGAAAGATGCAGGTCTGAGAAGCCCAAGATGCTCTGTGCTAACAGGAAGGGGTCAAACTCAGATATGGGAGATCAGAGAAGCAGGGTCATGGTTTGGCAAGAACTGAGTCTGGGCAAAAGGAGAGGTTTGCCAGCCAAGGAGGTGGAACGTGGAATTCCAGACAGAGAAAGCAGCGAGTGCAGAAGAGCAGAGATGAAAGTGATCTCAGGTCTTGTGTGTGTGGTATTTAAGGAGGGTGGAGAAGGTGGAGACCAAAGAGGTTGCCAGGAGCAAGGTCATATCATGTCCATCGGACATGCTGAAGAGAGGAGCTTGAACTTGATCCACAGCTGTATTATTTTCACCAAGTAAAACCGAGTCAAATAAGAGATTCCTCCTTCCATACAGGATCTCAAATTTAAAGGCATCTTTCAATACCTTACAAAAATAAGGATTTTTTTGTTTGTGTGTAGAATGGGTGACCAGCCCCATTATCACCATAATTCTTTTTGTGGGATTTAACATCATACACTTTCCCCATTACACTGTACTGTCTCCTCAACATGGCTAGGATTTGCTTAGCTCTCTTCCTGCAGTGGGAATCCCTGAGCCTACATGTTGGTTCACATGTTGGCATGGTGGCAGCTGGGGGCACAATGGTGGTGTCTGATTAGTTCTCACTTGTTTCCTTGCACTGTCCTGGCTCACCTCTCCCTGTGACCTTAGGACTGTCAGTGTACACTACTTTATCTTCCACCACTGTCTTAGTGTGTTTAGACTGCTATAACAAAATACCGTGGACTGGGTAGCTTGTAAACAACAGAAATTTATTTCTTACAGTTCCGGAGGCTGGGAAGTCCAAGACCAAAGTGCTGATAGATTCAGCGTCTGGTGAGGGTCTACTTTATCATAAACACACATCTTCTCACTGTAACCTCAGATGGTGGAAGGGCACACAAGCTCCTTCAGGCCTCTTTTATAGGGGCACTAATCCCACTCACAAGGGCAGAGCCCTAACAAACTCCCAGTGGTTCTACCTCTTTATACCATCACCTTTGGAGGTTAGGATTTCAACATATGAATTTTGGGAGACACAAACCGTCAGACTATAGCAACCACCATCCTTGAAGAAAATCTCCTTTGTAGGGACAGAGAACAGAAACCTTCCAGGAGGCAGGTTTGGACACTTTTCTTAAGAAATAGCTTTCTAATAATTAGAGCTACATGAAACAGAAGAGACTACCTCAAGCAAGAGTGAGTCTCCTGCCTGGGAGGTATTCAGAGCCTAAAGATTCCCAAAATGGGACAGTTGTAGGGAGCAGTGAAATCCTTGGCTTCTAGAATATTTTGAGGCCCTAAGGCTCTTTGAAGTTTGTCCCCAGAAAAGGTTAATTTCAGGCACTGGGCTGGCCAGTTACCTCAGTTGGTTAGAGCATGGTGCTAACACTGGGGTCCAGGGTTCAATGCCTGTGCCAGCCAGTCACAAACAACAACAACAACAACAACAACAACAACAACGAAAAAAAAACACTCAGGCACTTTAAAGAGGATTATTTTGTCCAAGAATGTAAAAAGTGATTCGAAAAAAAAAAACACTCAGGCACTTTAAAGAGGATTATTTTGTCCAAGAATGTAAAAAGTGATTCAGGCTGGGCACAGGGAACCCTTATTTATGGGGAGAAGAACCAAGGACAGAAGCCCTACGTTCTCCTCTCTGGAGGGTGTCTCCAAAGCTGTTCCAGCCTTGCCCAGCTGTCTCCCCTTCCCTACTTCCAGGCTCACAGTTTCTCCAGGTGATCCACATCTTCTGACTGTGATTCCAAAAAATGAACACAGATTGGGGAAGGAACAGACAGAGGGAGGAAGATGACACTGTTTGTAGATGGAGGACATTTGGGATGTCACCATCAAGTGCAGTGTCATTCCTAGCACCTTTGATGAGGAGGTTGACTCCTGGATCGTTCCTAAGGCAGCCAGTGTCTCATTCATTGCTGTGACTTCTGTGCCAAGCATAGACTGGCAAAGAGAAGGCACACTGAAAGCATTTTTCTTTCTTCTTTCATCTTAAAAAAGATACATGCTCACTGTAAAAATTGTAAACTATATAGGAAATACTAAGAAAGCCAAAAATAAAGTCCCTCAGAGTCACACAATCACTGACTGTGTCACTGTTGCTATTTTAGTGACCATGATACCAGACTCCTTTTTCGGACTTTAAATAAACATAGATACAGGTGTGCAATATAAATGGGATTAAACTCTATGTTCTGTACTATAATCAACCATTTTAGTTAATAATATATCACAAACACCATTCTGTTTCAACAAATATAAAGCTATATGATTGTTTCAATAGTTGTGTTACAATGCACTATTTTTTGCACTCAACCAATCTTCTGTTGAAAGACATTGAGGTTGTTTCCAGGTTTGCACTATTTTAAACACCCTGAGATGAATGTATTTGTGGACAGATCTTTTTGCACTTACTGTCTCTTTAGGGTAAATTCTTAGAAATTGAATTATTGGATCAAAGAAAATACACATTTTACATTTGGGTACACATTGTCAAACTGCCTGCTCAAAATGTTGTACCACTGTATATTCCTTTTCCAAAGAAGGTATTGTTAGTCCTTTATCCTTTGTTTAAATGAATGGGCTTTTTCTTCAAAGACAAAACAACAACAGAAACTCTGAATCTTTAGACGTGTGTGTGTGTGTGTGTGTGTGTGTGTGTGTGTGATTATGAAGATTTAGGTGAGACTTGTATACAAGTATGATTGTATACCTGTCTGTGTTCTCTATATAAACACAATTCTCTACCTCATAAGCTGAAGACCTGCATGAATATTCTCAAGCAAGAGTTATAGTCCCACCAAATCCTCTTCTGTGGCAGTGCAGGGATGAGATCTGTTTTCATCTCCCTGGCCCCAAGGACATTCACCCGTTGTCAGTCTTACCACTACCTCTGAAGTCTCCTGGCCAAGATTGTTAGGGAGAGGGGAGGGAGGGAGGCTTGACTGGGTTTGCTCATAGGGGGACTTCAAGTGTTAACTCGACTTTCCTCAGAAGGTGTCCCTGACACCACGGTCAAGGGGCATAAGATTGTGTGGTGGAAACAGAGAGCAGTCACGCAAAACCTCTAAGTACAAGTTGGCCACAGATCACTTTAGAGGGCCCCATAGGGTAGGAAAGGGGAGAGGGTGATGTGGTTCAGGCTCCTCTTGCATGTGGCGCCTGCTTTACAGAACCCTCCACCTGTCCTCTGCTCCACCAGCCCAGTCTCTCTGACACATATCACCTCTGCACACATACATTCATATATAGTCCCACAACCCATGTACTTCCCACACTCATACACTCTCATTCTCACATTATTTGACTATAATAATTTTCACACCATTACATCCACGTCCTTGCATATAATACCTCCACAAAATTTGATGTTTGCACAAACCCTCCTATGTAAACATACCCAGTCACCCAGTTGACTCTTGTGCAGTCTCGCACTGATATATTTTGTCCTAAGGAAGTTTAGTCACAAGTCCCTTCCAGTCATTGTCATTTATACCTATGTAAACATACCCAGTCACCCAGTTGACTCTTGTGCAGTCTCACACTGATATATTTTGTCCTAAGGAAGTTTAGTCACAAGTCCCTTCCAGTCATTGTCATTTATGTTGTTGCAAGCACATCTCCACACCCTACAACCCCACCCAACACTTCCCTCTCATAAACTCTCAGAGTCCCATAGAATTCAGAGTCATACTTTTACATCTTCCTCAAATCTCTTGAATACATACAATTACCCAGAGAATCTTATGATATCATAGCTCATTTAGTCTACCTTCTTTATTTTATAATAGGATAACTGAGACCCTGAGAGAGAAAAAGTGAATTGACCAATGTCATACGGCTAGTTAATGACAAGTCTAGAGTGTTAACTCCAATCTCATGACTCCCAAACCAGTGCTCCTTCTCCTATGCCAAAGTCCTTCCCTCTCCGTTTTCCTTCTGCTCCCTTATGCCAAATCCTCTGAACTGACTCTCAGAAACATTCAATTAAAGCAAGCAGATCTTGGAGAGGCAGACAGCCAGGTGAACAAAACAAGTGTGAATTTGGAATACAAAAAAAGCCTGGATTGGAATATCAAATAGCTTATAGGGTAGTGACAGGGCTCTGAGAGAATGTAGGTAAAGCACCTGCCACAAATTAACAACTGCTAACACTTATTCAGCATTTACTGTATGCTGGGCACTATGCCAAGCATTTTATGCATTATCTCACTTAAGTCTTCCAATCTTTTAAAGTATGATTATCTGCCTATCATAGAAGAGGGAAGTGAGGCCCAGAAAAGTTAAGTCACTTACCCAAGGTGACTCAGCAAGTGAATTTTGAAACCAAGATTATACACTGCTCTGACTCCAAGTCTGGTTTTCATGCATTGTGTTGTGTTTCTTCCCTCAATAACAAAGGTCACTTTTTATTGAATCCTTACTCCGTTCTAGATGCTGTGCTATATATGCATAGTTTCTATGTATCTTTACAGATAAGAAGATGGAGGCTTGGTTGCTGCTCCATGGATGGTATCTTTTATCATTATGGAGAGGAAAATTCTAACTTCAAAATCAAATTTAACTGTATTTTGTCACCAGGTAAATTCTTCAAATCATGTCAATTTTAGTGGACTTAATCATTCCCATGGATCGGTTCATTTCAAATCAACCTTCTTTCCTCACTGATATGTAGTTCCCTGCATCTCCCACTCCAGTGCACCACAGGAAGAGTGTCCTTGCTGTGACCACATACACAGTTCCCCACTTCTACCCATTAGATGAAGTCATACTCAGGCACAAGTCTTACACACAGTAATAATGCCACTGTGGTTTAATCAATTAGCAAGTACACTAAGGAGTGAAGTCAAAATACCTAGGTTCCATTCCCTCCTTTACTAACTGTAAGACCACTGGCAAATTACTTTCTCTGACTCAGTTCCTGCATATGCAATACTGGAATAGTAATTCCTCCTTCCCAGGGTTGTTCTGATTTTAAAATCATGTAAGACATCATTATTGAAAGACTGGCATATAGTAGGCACTCAAAATTTGTCACCCACAGTTTCATACACAAGAATACAATACCAGCACTCATACCAACCCAAGCAGAGGTGGCCACACAAACCTGCAGAGAGGCCCACACAAGCTATCGACAGGCTCAGATCTGCTAGTGGTTGGCTGTCAGAGTACTTGAGAAAAGGGACTCATAAGTAACCTCGGGCAAGTCACTTAACAGTTCTTTTTAAGAAAAAATAATTAACAATTAAGGATTTTTAAAAAACGTCACCATGACCTAACAAAATTGGCGATAATCCATGCCTTAATGTTACTAAATACTAGGTCCATATTCAAATTTTCTTGATTTTTCATCTTTTTTCTTTTTTTAACATTTGGTTTGTTCAAATAAGGAACTAAACGAGGTCCACCCAACAATGTATTTGATAGTTTTTCCTCTCCCTTTCTCTTTTTACAGTTTGTATGAATCTCTTTTCCCTTTGAAGAACTTGAGTCATTTGTCTGGAAGAATGATCCACGTTAAGAAAAAAAATTCACTTTTAAAAACCGTGTTTTTAATGCACAAGTAATGAATATGTTTTTGGTCGAAGAAAAACGGAAGGGAGGGAGGGAGGACGGAGAGAGGGAGGTAGAGAGAAAAAGAAAGAAAAATAAATGAGACACCACAGATAAAATGAAAGTCTCTCTTGACCATCCCCAACGCCACCTCTTTAACCTGTCTCAGTTTTCTCATCTTTAAAATGGAAAAACTTCTCTTCCTAGGGTTGCTGGGGAAATTAAATCGTATGGAACTTGGACGCACTTAGCTCACTGCCTGGGTCGCCTGTAATGACTTTTAGTCGTAATTACGACCCCGGCGCCGCGCGCGTTCAGCACCCTGGACAGAGGCGGCGGCCGCCCAGCCGCGGCGCGCTCTCGGCAGGACTGTAAATAAAACCGCCCGGCTTCCGGCGGCCCCGCGCAGCCGGTGAAGGGGAAAGAAATCCGGGATTTTCCGAGCCGCCTGCTCCGGCTCCGCGTCTGGCGGAGACAATTACTCGGAGACGCTCGGGCTGGCCTGCCCGAGGCCCCGGGTCATTCCAGACCTGCGTCCCGGTTCTTTGGCAGGAGTCGGGACCGATCGAGGGCTAGCGCCGGTGCCTCAGTCTCCCGGGTTGCAGAATAAACAGGGAGGAGGACCCTGCAAATCGCCGCAGGAGTTCTGCGTCCCCCCTCCCCGTCCACACGCAGCCCCACTGTCCTTGGGAGTAGGGGGAGAGGGGTGGCGATTCGGGGGTGGAGAGAGCGGCCTCAGGAAGCCGGCCCAGGGCACAATTAGCAGGGAGCGGAGACGCCCGCGAAGGCTGATTTAATTAAGTGACACGGTGCCAGGCAGGGATGCGGGGGGAGGGGAGAGCAGGGTCAAAACAGTTTGTAAAAATCTGTTTCACAAACGCTGCTGCTCCCCTCCGGCCAGAAAGAGATTAGGGCGTCTTTGGTGTCGATCAAGGCTAGCAAGAGGCGGTCAAGAGCGTGAGACATTTCCTCCTCCTCAGCTTCTCTCTTTTGTCCAGTTCCCCAAAACAGTCCCGGAAGCAGTCAGCTCTTCTAGGGGGAGAGGTTCAGGGTGTGGAGGTCGGGCGATGACCTGGAAAGGAGACTTGGGAAGGAGCTGATAGGGGGAAAAAACTGTTGTCTGACTGATGCGTCCCTCTCTTTCCCCATATGCACGAGAATAATTTTAGCAGTAGTTGCTGAGCAGTTACTCTGCCATTAATAGCTGTCTGATCTTGGGTAAGTTACTTATACTCTCTGCTTCAGTTTCCTCATCCCTAAAACAGTAAGGACCCTTCTAGAGTTGATGTAAGGAGTAAAGGAAGCAGATATGCAACAGCAAGCACTTAATAATAGTTTATTGTTATTATTATTACTACTATTATCTTATTACTATTAGGTATCAGCCTAGTTGTTTGACATCTTCTGTCTCTAATCTTCACAATCGGACTCCATAGATTTGATTATCCCCATTTCACAGATGTAGAAACTGATACTCAGGGAGTTTAAGTAATTTGCTATCATTAACCTGGTCAGGAGCAGATTTAGGAACTGGACTCTGGACTGTCTGAGGTTAAAGCCTGTACCTTTTCAACACCCCACTGATAAGCTGCCTCAATTCCCTACTTGTGACCTTATCTCAGTCAACCTTACTGGACCCACCAACGTAACAGTGCATGCCTTGCCCCACTGTGTCTGGCACAGCCAAGCGCACCTCAAGCACCCACACGTTTGTGTGGCACTGAGTAAAAGGAAGCAGGCAGCACACACACGTACATACACATATGCATGTGTCACCAGAGACAGTCATACAGGATCACCCTCCCACAGAGAGAGGCTCCCAAACTTACCACCTCACTCAGAAGTAAAGCAAGCTGCACACAAGTGTCAATCTGCCATTGGTCACATACAGAGTTCCCCACCACAAGGGAAAGGGATTATCACAGAGACAGACAGTTACTAAAAACATCACAAGAGAGATTTAGTAATGTACAAATACACAGATACACAAAACATGTAACATTTTCACATGCAACACCAAGGTAGTAAGACATAAACAACTCACACAGTCACATACACAAGATGATTGGTTTTTTGCAAGATACTATTTACACAAATGTGCACGGAGATACAACCACAAGATACCCTTTACCGCACACTGTCACACACCATTTCATGGAGAGTTATAGCTACACACCCAGCATAACACATACAATACACCACACTTGAGAGATGTAGCCAGACACAGCATGACACAGAAAGAAAATCGGTCAGAACACAGTTCATATACACATGCTTCCCAGACACACCTACACAGATCAGTGGAAACAGGAAACCATAATCTCACAGGTGAACACACACATGCACACAAACATACACACACTGAGTCTCCTTTCAGACCCTCTGGGAAGCTGGCTTCAACCCAAGAAGCCTCCTAAAATCTTCAGGGCATGGGGGTCAATTAACTCCTTTCCCTTGCCTTCTCCCAGCTGAGCCCAGGGCAGCAGGGACACAGTCCTCCAGCAGACATGGGGAGGTGATCCTGGGCAGCCAGTCTTGAGGACCATCATATCCAGCCCAAGCTGGGGCCAGCCACTGGGACTTGGGGGCTGCCTTTCCATGTCCCAAATTCATTCCCACCACCATCCCAGCCCCAGCATAAGTTTTCAGAAAGGGGCAAATGGGTTCATCAGCAATCTCCTTTTCTGGGGAGCAAGGACTGTCTTCTCAAACCTCTCCCCCACCTGTTGTCACCTACCTGTGCAGGTGCTCTGTCTCAGCAGCTCAAAGCTCCAGCCTGGGCAAGGTCCCGAAGGCAAGTGGGTGGAGCCTTGTTTCATCCTCTGCACCCCCCAGTTCTAGCTCCCTCTGCAGCTGCCCCTTCCAGCTCCAGGCCCCCTGGGCAGCCCCCTCCCTCCCTGCTGCCTGCTTGCCCAGCGTTGTGTCTCTTCTCTGAAAACCAGACTAGGGACTGGGGGGAGGGGGGAGGATCCCAGGAGAGGAAGTGGCATCTGACGGCCCAGCCCCAAACCTGGGGGCTGCAGGGGGGAGGGGAGGAGCAGGGAGGCTTCTCATTGTGTGAGGGAAATTTTATTTTTAACAGATGCTAAGGCAGATGGCGCAGAATTAACAGAAAATGGGAGAGGAAAGAGAGGAAGAACATTACTGACTCCGGAGAGAGTGGACATTAAAAAAATAAAGAATAAGGGAATGAAAACAAGTTTAAGTGCTCTCTCCGGGGGGGAGGGGGAGGGGGGAGCTGAGAGGCAGAGAGGGATGGAGCAGCGTGGTGATAACCAGAGGCGTGAAATTACAAAAGTAAAATTTGTGGGACTCGGGAGGGGCTGAGAAGGCCCCAGTTTCACTGCAAAACTCACTCAGAAATTACTGATGTGATGTTTGAGCTTTTATCATTAATAATAATCTAGAGGGGAAGGAAAGACAAAAGGACTTGTGGGCTGGGGGGGAGGGGTTGAGGCACCAGGAGAAAAGGTGCATGAGCTTTGGGGGAGGGGATGAGAAAAAATTCATCTCTGTGACAGAAAGAGGAAGAAAAGAGAGAAAAACTTGGGGAGATACAGCAGAAACTGAGACAAACAGAGAGACAGGGACAGAATAAAAAGAAAGAAAGGAGAGGAAACAAGGCAGAAAGGGAGAAAAGAGAAGCTATAGAAGAAGGAATAAAACAGAAGGAACTGGGGGGAAATTACAGGAAACTAAAGACATGATGCAGAGATGGAGCAGTTGAAATGAAGAGATGGAGAAAGCAAAAAGAGAGATAGAGATGGGGACAGAAAGGGCCAGAAAAGCAGCATTAATGACAAAGAGACAGAACATGCGGCACACTAGTGGGCAAGGAAAGCCATCCCAAAGATGAGTAAGCAATGGTCAAAGTGACCAGAAGCAGGAGACCAAAAGAAACAGGAGGGAGAGACAAAGATAAAAGAGCAGAGGCCTAGACAAATAGAGAAACGGATGAAGAGACAGAAAGAGACAGGGAGAGTGAGAGACAGACACAGAGAGTGAGTGAAAGAGACAGAAGGAATTGGAGAAAGAACTAAAACTAAGACAGACTTTGAAAGAGACACAAAAAGAGTTGGACAGAGAAATTTCAAGAGGGAGAAACAGACCTGCACGATCAGCATGAGAAAGAGAAGTGAGACAGAGAAAAGAAGAAAAACTGAGCCAGAGGCAGAGAGAGACAGAGATACAGAGAGGCTGTGGGGGAGATGACAGAGAGGCAGGAAGGGAGGAAGGGATAGGAGACAAAGAGGAATGGCCGTTTATCTCTCCTCCCAAATTAATTGAGGCTACATCAGCCCGAGCCACTAAAACGGAGCGATTATGAATGGGTTAGTCACAGGTGGAGTTAAAGGCCTTCAGAGGGATATTAGCCAAAATTGAGTGGCTTTTAATTTCTTTCTAACGAGAGACTGTGGCTGGGGAACCAGGCACCGCCTCCACTCAGCTCCACTGCTAAACACGGCGTGGGGGTGGCCAGGGCCACTCGCCACCTGACCTGTGTGGCATAGGCAGCCAAGTGGAAATGGCCATGCCTGCAACATACCTGCAACATGCTTGCAACATGGGGCATGATCGTGGTGGCCCAATGGAGGGTTGGGGGGGTCCTAGTCCTTAGAAGTCGCCAGGCCAGGGAGCACACAGGAGCAGGGGCTGAGCAATCTGCAATGCAGAGAAGAATGAGAGGGGCAAGTAAATAATGCCTTTGAAAAGTCCTGCCATTGCCACAGGGTTCTCCAATTACCTCTGCCCCCACTTTGAGGAAGGCACTGTGGTCCAGGACTGCTTTTCTCCATCATGGAAAAGCCAAGGCCCTGAGATAAACATACTATTGCCAATTTACACATGAGTGACAATGACAACCTGAACCCCGGAAACAGAATATTGGGATGGAGAAAGCACTGACACACAAGTCCAGAGATATGGACCTTAATCTAAACTGCCTTCTTAAAAACCTGGGTGCTACCCCTCTGGCTGGGCCTCAGTTTCCCCATCTATATAAAATGAGGGAGTTGAAGTCTCAGGTCCCTTCCAGCACCAACATGACATGATTCTATGTAGACAGACATCCTGTCTGATGTATTATCCAGAGGTCTCTGCTGCTGTGTGCGGTACATATGGGATAGGATATGTGACCCAGGTGAGCATTTGTGAACACTAGAATAAGGCATGTGAACTGAATATAGGGTCCCTGGTCCGGCATGGTACAAGTCAGAGCAAATGCAGTGGCAGAATCAGGCAGTGGATGAGCACGTGACAAATGCCAAACCGACCAGCCTGGATGATGAGTGGGGGCTAATGGAGGCCAGGGAGGAGGGAAAATCAACATGGCCTGGGGAGCCCAGCAAGGGCGTAGCTTGACAACGGTCATGAATGGTGGATAGAGCCAGAGGGTAGAGGACATTCCTAGTGAGGACACCAAGAACAAAGGTGCAGAGGTGTCACCCTGACTGAAGCTGATGGATACATGGTGGGCAAGGGGGAAAGAGGACAGAGGGGAGGTAGTGGGCCATGGTCATGAGGACTTTGAGGCTTGCATGAGAACATGGGACTCCATCCTGTAGGCACATGGGGGAGGCTGCAGGGTGCAGATTGGGTTTCCGAACAGGAGCAGGAGAGTGTTTGGGGATTTGGGGGATTTGGGGAAGGTCACTATGAGACAAGAGTTAGAGGAGAACATGGAAACAAGAAAGAGGGTAGGAGGCTGATGTAATAGGCCAGGTGAACCTGAATGAACAGGAGAGGACAGACCTAAGGCAAGAGATGGCAGGACTTGGTAACTGACAGGGTGTAGGGCTGAGGACAGGACACAAGTTAAAGATGGCCTTGGGATGTCAAGGCCAGTGCCCTGGAGAATCTTGGTGCCAATAACAAGGTAGGCAAAGTTGGGTGGGAGCTGAGACAGACACAGGACATTGGCTTCCAAGCAAGAACAGAAAGAGGCTGAGTGAGGCAGTGCAGTTCAGTGGAAAGTGCGTTCATCTAAGCATTTGTGATATTCAATTTCTTGTTCTGTCCCAGCCACTAATTAGCTATGAGACCTTGGACAAGACCCTCCCCATCTCTGGGCATCAGTTTGTTCACCTATAAAATGTGGAAGTTGGTCTGGGCTCTTTTAAGTTTCCCTCCAGGTCCATGACCCAGAGTCAGAGACAAAGCCAGAGACAGAGACCTGGATGAGAGCAGAGACAGGGACTGCAAGAGACTGGCAATAATTCCCGCTGCCCTCGGCTCCCCGGAGCCAGCAGCTGCGCCCCCTCCCCCTCGCAACTCCATTAACACTCAATTAGGGGGCCCGGTGGGCTCGAGCCTGGAGAGCCCCTCCCTGCTTCACACGCAGGCAGCCCCCATTCGAGTGTTGATCTGATGAGCCCACGGGGAGAAGGCTTCACTCAAAAGTATAACTAACTCCTGCGGCTGCCCTGCGGCCCGGCCTCCTCTCTTCTTCCTGCAGGGCGGAGCCCGCGGGGCTGGGGGTGGGGGAGGGGCGAGGGAGGGG
>NW_007727928.1:166226-178685 GCF_000696425.1 Galeopterus variegatus | reverse complement strand
AGGGGCGGGAGAGGGTGGGGGAGGGGGAGGGCAGACCCAGAAGGGAGACCCAGGAAGAAAGGGAGCAGACCCCGGAGCCAGGAGCCGAGGAAGTGGGAGGGGAGAGGTGAGGAAGAGCGCCGGAGAGTGTGTGAGAGAGAAAAATGACAGGCCCTGAATATTGGGCGCCCTCACTTTAAATCAAGATAAAAGACTGAAGTGGAAAATGAGAGTCCAGAGAAGCCCCGGACGGCTCGGGGCGCTAATGGAAACACATGGCTGCCGGCTGCGGGCTTGTCAGCTTCCCCCGGCGCTGCCATTCCCGTCTGATAATCCGGCCTGCCATAAAATTAGACTAGCAAATACCTCCTGACAAAGATGCATGTTTCTCTCTATTGTGCCATCATAAAAAAAACTCCGCTGGTGACTCGGGGAGCCGCAAACTTCAATTTAAATTTACAGTGCTGCGGAAGGAAAGTGATATGCACTCAAAAATTTTAATAACCTATTAAGTTACGACTTCAATTTCATTTTATGAATATTTTCCTTGGGGAGCACGGCTATCACAGAGAAAGATAGAAATTTAAAAAAGATAAATAGTGCCATTAATCTCCAACATTTCTCTTCCATTATCCTTGAAAATTAGGAGTTATTTTTGTTCAGATCTTCATGTAATTAGCTCCCTCCACTTGATTCACTAGCCAGAAAATGACCATGTTCAGAAAATTAAAAATTTGTCATTAAGTGGAATTTAACATAATATCATTTATCTTTATCTATTCCCCAGCTGACAGCAGGAAGCCTTGGCTGCCTTACCGGCTGGTGTGTCAGAGCGGGGAGGGACTGCTCGGGGAGAGACACTGGGAGAGACAGAGACAGAGACCCAGGGAGGCAGAGAAGGCCAGCCAGGAGGTGGCCAGCGCGGAAGCGGAAGCGAGGAGGGAAGGGAGGAGGCCTCGGGGGCTGAGGTGTCAGCCCTTGTGGGAGGCAGAGGGTGGCTGGAGAGGAGGTGGAGGCTGCTGGTGTTCGCAGGGCATAGGCCTGAGAGCAGGGTAGATGGGGGAGTCTAGGGAAGAAGAGGAAAACCAGAGGAGGACATCGGTAGCAGGTGTCAAAAGAGTAAGTTGGTTGGTTTGTGGGGCTGGGGTGAAGAAGTGACTTGGGAGGATGAAAGCCAGTAGAAGAAAAGGAACCTTCAGAAAAGGGGGCCTGGAGATGGAGTGGGAGGAGCTGGGAGTCATTGCCCTCCCCGTCTGGGGAGAACTGGGCCCCTCATCCTGACCACAGTCTGGCTTTAAGGGAAGACAGAGAGACAAAAATAGACAGCCAAAGAGCCAGCAAGGAGGTGAAAGAAAGCACTAGAACCAAGAGGCAGAGCTGGAGTGAGGTGCCACAAATGGGAGTCCAAAAAACAGAGATGGAGCAGATGAGAAGTGGACCAGACAGACAGACAGAGGGCTCCATTAGTGAACCCAGACCCCAGGAAGGTCTATGTTCCAGGCCCCCAGACAAGCCCTTGAACAACTTCTCTCATACCAGGGGCGTGTAGCTCCCTCCCTTCTCCCTCCTCTAAACAGCCCCCACCCTAGTACCCCCAAGTCAGAAACCATCCAATAAACCATTCAGACTTAGTCCTGGGTGGAGAGAGCTGTGGCCAAGCCTGAGAGACCGAGAATTGGATAAAGGGATTAAACAGCAGCACATTAGTGAGAGATTTAGAGTGTAATAAACCCATTTCATAATAATATGTGCATTGGGGCCAGCGATCCATCATCGCAGAAGCCTGCCCATGGCGGGGGGAGCACTGACCTGCTGGGAGGGACCTGAATGGGTGGTTGAGGTTTTTTCTCAGGGTCTCAGGATATGCGCATGGGGCGCAGACTGGCCCCTGGGGCCAGGAGGGGGCACAGGGATTCTGAGGGTAACTTTGGCTCAAAATGCCACAGGGATCAACTTGAGGATACAGCTGAAGGGGAATCTGGGCTCTAGAAGAAGCCTGGGAGCCTGAGAGACTCCCCTGTCCTCCCAGCCTGGGACCTCTGTAGTAAGGATAGAAGGCTTCTTCAGGGGGCAACTCCAACCTGCAGAATCCACAACTCACAGGCAGGACCCAGCAAGTTGAAGACTCCCAAATAAGCCCTGAGCTCCTTCCTGCTGAGATTCGCATCCACTCTTTTCTCCCAGAAGAATTCCATTCATCCAGAGAGACCACGCCCTCCAACAAGTCTTCCTGAGCTTCCCATCTGTCTGCCCTCCAGAAACCCCTGCATCTCTTCCCAAAAGTACTTAGCCTTCAGAGTTAGGGTCTGGACCTGAATCCTGGTTTTGTCACTTACTGGCTATCTGACTTTGGCAAGTGACTTCACCTCTCTGAGTCTCAGTTTCCCATCTGCCAAATGTAGATAATTAGGCCTTCATCATAGGATTGTTATGAGGATCAACTGAGTGGGTTTGAAATTATTTTATAAAGCAGAAAATCCTAGGAAAACATTACAATTGCTATGATTCCCCCACATTTGGTCCCCAACCTCCAGGCTGCCTTGAGATATTGTGCAGCTTATTGTCAGGGCCTAACTGGACTCTAAACTTATTCAAGGGCCAGTAGGAAATGAGATATTAGTTATAGATAGTATTTGATAGGGCAGAGGAAAGCATTCTCATGCTATTTATCTCTTTGAGAAAACCAGCATTGGAGATTAAAAAACAAACTTTCCCCTGGAAAAGGACCCAAGAAGTTGGAAAGGACCAGTTAGGTCTCAGTTGCCAGTCTTGAAATGTTGGGGTTTGGGGGAGTGGGGGGTAGGGGGGGCTCGGGGTGGGAAGACCTGGAGATGCTGTGAGCAAATGGCGATGCCTTCCTAGGAGGAGAGAGGCCTGGGGAGTTTGGGCTGCAGTGGGTAATGGTCTAGGTGGTCCAGGAGAACGTGGAGGAGGAGGGATGGGGAAATCAGATGCCACTTCTCCAAGATCCAGCCAAACTGTCTATCTTTCTCTTCTGCCATTGTCCCAAGTACTTTATTCCCTATCCCCATCCCAGAGGGGCCAATTGAGCACAGGCTTTGGCTCGAGCTGAGATGCAGAAGGTTCTTCCCTAGGACATTAAGTGGTGTCATCTCTAATCCAGTTTCAACCAGTCCCAATCTGCTCCCAACTTTCACTCAATTCAGCATCAAACTCTGGTTAATTTCTAGGGACACACACTCTTCATGTTAACCCCATCCCAATTAATAGAGCCTTGCTGAACACTCAGTCTAGCCAAAGTCATCACTGAATCTTCCAGACTCAGAAGTTTCACTGAAACCAATGTCCCTCCTCCAACACCCCCCCCGCCCCGTGAATTGGTCAAGGGCATCATTGGTCTGCCTGCCCCACCACCAAAAGCCAATTAAATGTCATTGACAATTCTCCCAGCTTCTGTCAGAGACCTTCCAGATCTCACAAAAGGATAGGAATGCAAAACTGGTTCTGTGCTTTCTCCCAAAGCTTAATCAAATACACACTCTACTTCTTTCTTTAAATTCTTATTATGTGCTCACTAAAGCCAAACACAAATACCTGTAGTTCAAGGCAGCAAGTGCACCCTAAGTTCCCTGTGAGTAATACAGAATGCTCTGGGATGCCAGGAAGGACCAGATCTCCACAAGCTGGCAAGGCCAGGGAAAGAATTGATGGGAGAAGTGCCACTGGAGCCAGGCAGGTGTCGGGCAGAGCTTTACCAGGTGGAACCTGAGGGAATAGCTCAGCCAGAGGAGAGTGGTGCATGAACAGAAGTGCAGGGATGGAGGAAACCACTGTTTAAGGAGCCTCTACTCCATACCAAGAATACGCGAGATAGGTGTTATTGTCTCCATGCACACAGATGAGAAACTGAGATTCAGAGAGGTTAAATAAGTTGCCTGAGATCACACAGCTAGTAAGTGGCAGAGCCTGGCCTTAACCCCAAAACTGGCTGCCTCTGAAATCTCGGTTGATCTTTCCTCTGCACTGTGGTGCCAGGTGTGTTTGGGAAAGGAGGAACAGCCCAGTTTGTCTGGAGCACAGAATTGTGTGAAGGGAAATGGAAACCGTCCACATTGGTCACTGCCTGTGAGCATGCCATACCATCTCTGGGACTGCTAGTGCCGTTCCTACAGGAGACCTGGCACAAAGAGAATCTTTGCCTGTGGCTCCCTTGCTGCCAATGCCCTTGGGAATTCAGGAGAAGCAGGCACCCAGGGAGAGACAATGCTCCAACCTCATGCTCCTTCTGTGACCCTCTTTTTCCTCCTGCATTTCTGATCTTTCTCTCTCCCCTCTGAGCCTTGAGAGTTTTCCTTCCATGTCCCAACCCTCTGAACCTAGTATCCTATTTTCCCATTCCCCTCACTGTGAACCATCTCCACTTCCTGATATACACTTTTTGCCCTCACCTCCCACCATCTCTTCCCTCCCTAACCTCTCTCCCACACATCACCACTGACCTCATAGAAAATTTTCCAGTGACTTCTTATAGGCTTGCAATCCAGCCCCATTATTTACTAGCTTGATAAGTTACTTATTCATTCCGAGCTTCAGTTCCATCATCTGTGAAATGGGAATGATGACGGTACCTACCTGTAACTCAATGAGAGAAAACAAGGAAAGAGCATAGTACATGATACACAGTAAGTGTTTAATGCATATTAGCTGTTATTATTTTTTTCCGCCTTATCCTTCTTGATCTTAAGTCCTCAAAAATACAATAGATAAAAGATTATAAAAGACATTAAATGATACTCCATTGCTAACAAAAAGACTCCAAACTCCTCATCCAGGATCTTGAAACGCCCACGGCTCAGGACCCAGATGGTCCATCTACTTCTCCCCCATGTGGAAGGATGTGGTCTGATGGAGGGGTTTCCAATCTTGGATTCATGGAAACTTAAAATTCCTTAGAGATATCTAAAGGGCTCACAGACTTTTGATTTGAATTTTTGTATAAAGATATACTCTTTGAAACCTTAATAAAAGGCCACATGTTCACAGAAATGGTATGAACTGAATTTTAAGATGTGAAAGGTTACCACCACAATAAACGTGTGATAATTGACATATTTTTTCCTAATAAGTAAAAAGCGAAAATTTGAGCCTTCATAATATGTGCTAATAAGATACTTTCTGTCTCAGTTTTATACATTGGGTTTGTTTGAAAAAGATGGGGGTACAGTTCTCTACTTTTTAGAAAAGGTTGAAATCATTAGTAAAGCGGAGAGAGTCACACAGACCTGGGTCCCAGTCCCAAGCATACTACTCCTCCCCCAAGTTTCTTAGGATTTTAGACCTATGTTTCCTCATAGATATGTGTGTGTATATATATTAGCCCCACAGAGTTAACAATAAGCTTAAATAAAAGAATGTATGGGAAAATGTCTGGCACTGTATTTGACAGAACTTTGAGAATATCAAAAGCTAACGCTTATTGAGTTCTAACTATATGCTAGGACCTGAACTAAGAGTTTGCATATATTATTGAATTTCATCCTTGCAACAACCCTATAAAGTCAATTTTACCAGTAATCTAATTTACAGATGAGGATCCTGAGGATTGAAGTGGTTAAGTAATTTGCCAAAGGTCACAAAACCATAAGCCATGGACTTGGGTTTTGAATCTAGGCAGCTGAACATTAGAGCCTGCACTTTAAAAAAAAAAAATTGAACACTTACTAGGTACTAGATACTGTTCTAAGTCCTTTCACATGTTTTAATTCATGGAATCCTCACAACTACCATTGCAGATTGTCAACCCACAAGACTTGTGCAATGTGACTTTGCACGAGGTGGGGTCTATTTCCCCTCCCTTTGAAATTGGTCTAGCCATGTGATTTGTTGACCAATAGAATGCAACAGAAGTGACCCTTTCTGGGCTTAGGCCTTAACAGGCCTTGCAGCTTCCATATTCACCTCCTTGGGAGCTGGTTACCATGTAAAGAAGTCTGGACTCTCCTGATGGAGAAGCCAGTGGAGGGAGAGAGGCCCTGCAGGATGATAGGCCACATGGAGGAAGATCCAGGCTTTCCAGCCAACAGCCAGCATCAAGTGCCAAACACATCAGGGGGGCCATTTTGGATATTCCAACCTTAGCTGAGTTTCCACATGAAGGCAGCTGCATGAGTTAGCTCAGCCAGCACCACAGAGAGCAGAAGAAATACCCAGCTGAGCCCAGCCAACCCACAAAATCATGAAAAAAATAAATAAAAAAAAAAAAAAATATATATATATATATATATATATATATATATATATATTTTTAGTTTTAGCCACTAAAATTGGGGAGTTATGTCACATAGATATCGATAGCAATAGATAACCAAAACAAACAAGTTTGCGTACTCCTATTTCCTTGTTTTACAAACGAGAAAACAAGGGCATAGAGGAGTTAAATAACTCACCTAGAATTAGGCCACTGATGAGTGACAAAGCCAAGGCTTGAACTGAGGCATTCTGGCTCTAGAATAGACACTAGGGTTTGGAAGGCTGGAAAATGGCCCTTCAGAGATGTCCACATCCTGATCGCCAGAACCTGTAAATACACTACCTTACATGGTAAAAGGGATTTTATGTTAATGAGTTTGAGATCAGGAGACTATCCTGGATTGTCCAAATGTGCACAATGTAATCACAAAGGCCTTTATAGGAGGCAACGAGGTCAAAGTCAGAGAAAAAGGTGATGTGATGCGAGGCCATGAGCCGAGAAATGAGGACAGCCTTGAGAAGCTAGAAAAGGCAAGGAAACAGATTCTCCCCTAGAGCCTCCAGCAGGAACCATCTCTGTCAACACCTTGATGTTAGCACAGTGAGACTGATTTGGGACTTCTGACCTTCAGGAGTGTAAGATAATAAATTTTGTTGTTTTAAGCCACTAAGCTTATAGTAATTTGTCACAGCAGCAACAGTAAACTAATACAAGGGAGCTGGATCCTTTCCACGGGCTCCAGCCAGACCAGTCTCTTTACTGTCTCCCGTCACATTTGGTGCCTCTGGGCTTCTCTGGTTCCTGAAAATCTCTTTTCTCTCCATCTATTTAATTCATTCCTACCCACCTCTTCCAGGAAGTCTTCTCTGAGCTATCCTAGATCACACTACTCTGTCCTGTTTCTACAATTCTGGGTGTTTCGCACCTTCTTACTCAGCACTTAGTAATATCAGTGCTAATGTGCTGGCAGGCAGCCCAGTGACATTCTTATGAATGTGAATCATCGAACCCAAGGACATCAGGCTGGAGATGCCCTTTGAGAGTCTATCTCTTCATTTTATGGATGATGAAACTGAGTCCCAGGAAAGAGAAGAAAGCCACATATTCAGTGTCACATAGGCTCAAAGACAGGCCTTCTGACCTCAGATTTGTAAGTTCATTCATTCAGCCTTATAAAAGCCCTTGCTAAGCTTGGTGCTGGGGAAACACTGGCAATCATAAGCAGATAAAATCCCTTCTCTCATAGGGCTCTCCCATAGGTGAGAGAGATACACATTTATGCAGTAATCACACAGATATATAATTACCTACTATGATAAGTGTTAGGAAATAAAGCTCCGTAGAGCAAGCTGTGGGAAGTACAAAACATAGGGAACTATTTTAAGCTGGAAAATCAGGGAAGGCTTCTCTGAGGACATAATCATTGAGCTGAGATGTGAATAATGGTGAGAAGAGTTGGCTAGGTCTTTCTAGGGGGAGAGGGAGGAAAAAAGTGTTTTAGGCAGAAGAAATGATGAGTGCAAAGGCCCCGGGGCAGGAGGGGGCAGAATAACGGAAAAAAGAAAGCCAGATGCCTGGAGAGTCAGAGGAACAGGGAAAGAAGTAAGGATTGAAGTTTCCGGAAGTCAACAGAGGTCAGACCACAAGGATCCAGGAGGCCATGGTGAGGTTTTCGTCTTAGTCCCAATGGCAATGGGAAGACATAGGAGGGTTTTAAGCAGGGCAGTGACATGATCATATTTGAATTTTATGGTGTTCCCCCCAATGCTGGTCAGGGCTTCTCTAATCTCTACAGGCATGTTAGAGATCATTATCACAGGGAGTTTTATGCCACTCTGTATTCCATTCCATACCTAGCTTTGTATATGGCAGGTGCTTCACAAATATGTGTTGATTAACCTCTCAGCAGCATGTGATGCTGTTGATTGACTCCTCCTTCTTGAAGCTCTCTATCCTTGGCCTCTGCACAGCTATACGCCCCAGCTTCTCTCCACCCTCTGACCACTCTGCCCATTTCTCACTGGTTATCTTCCTTCTTTACACTCTCCTCCTGGGTCATCTTGTTGCTTCCAACAGTAGTGAGCTCTTCCTTCTGGGCAGAACTTAGGCTCCACGAGGGCTGGGACTTTGTCTTGCAGCTGTTGTATCCCTAGAGCCTGGCACGCATAAAGCAAGCACCCAATAAATTATTTGTCAAGTATACATACTCTATGATTCTGTGTATATGAAGTTTAAGCACAGGCAAAACTAATCTATGGTGAGTGATGTCAGAATCATGGTCACCTTCGAGGAAATACTGACTGAAGGAGCACAGGGAGCTTGGCAGGGGCAGGGCTGGTATACATACTCTATGATTCTGTGTATATGAAGTTTAAGCACAGGCAAAACTAATCTATGGTGAGTGATGTCAGAATCGTGGTCACCTTCGAGGAAATACTGACTGAAGGAGCACAGGGAGCTTGGCAGGGGCAGGGCTGGAAATCTTGATCTGCTTGGTGGTGGCACATGTGTCTGCAATATAAAAGTTCCCTGAGCTGTACAGTTAGGATTGGTATTCTTTATTGTATGTGTGGTATATAAAAAAGTAGAAGAGAATGCAACACTCTGCTGAGAGGAAATTCCCCATTTCTAACTGCTTTATGAGTCCACTGTGAAGCCACCTCATTATCTTTCCCAGCCCCCCAAACCAGCTCTCCCAGGTTCCCATTCTCAGTGCTGTCACCACTATGCTCCCAATTATTCAATTTCCAAACCCCAGGGTCATCTTGTCCCCATATCACCCCTTCTTATATCCTTCCTCAACCAGCTTTTCAAGACACATAAATACAAGTGATATTGTGCTTACACCGAATTTTAAGATGGCCACATGACTTTCACCCCCTGGTGTGGCTCCTGTGATTGGGCTATATCACAAAAGGGAGATGGTCTGGGTGGGCCTAGTCTAATCACAGAAATCCTTTAAAGCAGAGAGTTTTCTCTGGTTACTGGCAGAGAAGAAAGTTGGAGATATTCAAAGCTCAAGAATGACACACTGTTGCTGGCTTTGAAGACTGATAGGCCACATGCAAGGACCAGAGAGTGGTTTTTAGGAGCTGAGAATGACCCCCAGCTGTCAGCCAGCAAGGAAATAGGGACTTTTGTCCTACGACAGCAAGGAACTGAATTCTGCAAACAACAAGAATGAGCATGGAAACAGATTCTTCCTCAGAGTGTCAGATAAGAGTCCAGACCTGCAGACACCTTGATTTCAGCCTTGTGAGACTAAGAGAGAAACCAGTATGCCCACCCAGGCTTCTGACGTATAGAACTATGAGATTTAAAAAAAAAGAGTGCTGTTTCAAGCCACTGTTTGTGGTAAATTGTTACAGCAGCAATAGAAAACTAATACATAACTCAAGTCCTGTTTACTTACAATGGTCTTTACATCCATCCCTTCCTTCCCATTCCCTTGGTCCCACCATGGGTCAGACCTGCTGACCTCACTTTTGCCCAGTTGAAATGTTCGTCTCTGAGCCTCTGTCCCTAACCCTGTCCACTCTGCTCATTGCCACCAGATTAATTTTCTAAAGTCACTCTTCTGCTCAAAAGAGCTTCTGTGACAGTGTAGCTTGGTGGTTATACTTCAGAACCAGAATGTAGGATGGAAAGCCCAGCTCCACCTCTTAATAGTGGGTGACCCAAATCAAGTTGCTTAACACATACATAAATGAGAATAATAATACCATCCTCACAGGGTAGTTGCAAGGTTTAAATGAAATAAGCATGCAAAAAATAGTTATGGGGGCCGGCCCGTGGCTCACTCGGGAGAGTGCGGTGCTGATAACACCAAGGCCACGGGTTCGGATCCCATATAGGGATGGCCGGTTCGCTCACTGGCTGAGCGTGGTGCTGACAACACCAAGTCAAGGGTTAAGATCCCCTTACCGGTCATCTTTTTTTAAAAAAAAAAAAAAAAGTTATGCATGGCCCAGCATAGGTAGGCATTCCACTCTATGAATGTTGGTGTTGGTACTGGATATCACTATCTACGGCTCCAGGTTGCTAACTGATGAAACTCTTTAGCCCAGTCTGACAGCCCCTCCCCACAGTTCTGCCTGTCAGCCCCCAACCCCACGTGCACAGCCTTCGGCCTTTTCTCCCACTCCTCTTCTGTCAATCCTATCCTTTTCCTTCCAACTTCGTTGCCACTCCCTACTTCACAATATCACCTTCTATTCCCAGTGGTCTCCTCACTGATCCATATATCTCCACTCTCTGCAGCCAGCAGGGACTGCTAAAAACACAAGCCTGATCATGTCACTTATGGGCTTAAATCCTTCCATGGCTTCCACTGCCCTTAAGATAAAGTCCAAAGCCCAACCACAGCCCTCGAAGACCTGGACAGCCAGGTCTGCCAGCACCTCCAGCCCCTCTCCCTTGCCGTCTGCATTAATTCCTCACACATACCAGGCTTCCTCCTGCCACTGGGCCACCCACCTTGCTGTTCCCTCTTCCTGGAACACACTTCTCTTCCCTCTTTGCCTGGTTAACACCTATTTTTCCTTCCAGTCTTGGTTTAACTCTGTGGGGACTTCCTCTGGGAAGGATTCCCTGTCCTCCCTGACGAGGCCAAAGTCCTCTATTAGAGGCTGTCAGAAGGTCCAAACTGTTCCTGCAGAGTCATTTCACAGGAGCAATTTATACCTCTATGTGAACTTCTTCAATTGCCATAAGCTCCACAAGGACTGGTTTGTTTCTGTTACAATCACCATCATGTCCCCAGGGCAGAGCATAGTGCCTGGTCAGAGGGTCAGAGTCTGTGCTCAATAACTGCTTGTGAAAGGAATGAATGAATGAAGCGAGTACAAGAACTCTGCTTCAGCTCAACTGCACTGCTTTTCCTTCAGAGGCTTTCTCGTCTCCGCACTTTTGCTTGCTCATGTCCCTCTGCCTGATGTGTTCTCTTGCCAACTCTACTCTTCTGTAAACCCACCCCACCCCTGGCAGTCTCTGCCAAGTAATCTTGACCAAATATTTGAGCCCGCAGGGGCTTCTACCTCCACCCCTCTCCCTGCCCCACCCAAATCACCTGTAGTCTGTGTTATTTCTGATTGTGAAAATAGTGCATCCACAGTGTAGAATTTTTAGATAATGCAGAAATAATGTTTCAGATAATATTACCCAAAGATAATTGCTGCTTTTATTGTAGAGTATGTCCACTCATTTTTCTATACACGATCATGGAAATTTTTTTAAACCTCTCAACAAATCAGTGAGGTTCATATTGTTCTCTCCAGTTTACATCAGGAGCAAGAGAGAGAAAGGTTCAGATAAGTTCAATAACCTGCTCAAGATCACAGAACTAGTAAAGAACACAGAACTAGTAAAGAACGGAGCCAAGATTGGGATCCAAGCCTCCAGCCCCTCTGGCTCAAAGCCCTTTGCCCTCTTTATTGTGCCCACTGTCCCTCCCGGCCACTTCTCCCTCTCCATCTCCTCTCACTCCTCTTATATCACTGCTCTCTCTTCCTTCAAACCCAAAGCTGAAACTCCCCTAATGCATTCTCTTTAACCCAGCAACTCTACTTCAAGGACAGTCACTTTGACTTTTATTTATTTATTATTTTTTTTGCAATATTAGAAGACTGGAAACAACCTATACGTACGTAAAAACTAGTTCAATAAGTAACAGTTCATCCTCGTAATGGAATACTGCACTGTAGTTAAAATATTTTTTTTGCAATATTAGAAGACTGGAAACAACCTATACGTACATAAAAACTAGTTCAATAAGTAACAGTTCATCCTCGTAATGGAATACTGCACTGTAGTTAAAAAGAACAAGGGAGATCTTTGTGTATTACTCTGCAATAATCTCCAAAATATTTTTTAAATTAAAAAAAAAGATGTAAGCAATGTGTATGGTTTGCTGTTATTTGTGAACATAGAGAATATTTCTACAAAGCTACACACAAAAATACAAATGCTGCCAGTAGTTGCTGCTGGGAAGGAAAATTTAGGTACTGAAAGTAAAAGGTAAGAAGGGCCTTTACTTTCACTTATGTATAATGTTTAAATTTTTACCATATCCATACATTTAATAAGTCAAAAATAAAAACACAATGTTGAAGCTTTCTCTAATCACCATGCTGAGCCCACCCTCACTGTGTGCACGTGAATGCATGGGTGCACCTACTGGTACACAGGTGAACCTTGCTTTTCTCTCCTGCTTCCCCAAATGAGACTCACATATTGCCATTTTCAGAGACTGAAGATCTTGTCTTCTCCAT
>NW_007727928.1:163749-165696 GCF_000696425.1 Galeopterus variegatus | reverse complement strand
CTTCCCCAAATGAGACTCACATATTGCCATTTTCAGAGACTGAAGATCTTGTCTTCTCCATCAGACTAGTAGGATTCTGTAGTCATTTTAAGGCCAAGGACTCTTCCTTCTAGCCCTAGCTCTGCCGTTTGCTCACTGCGTAACCTTGGACAAGTCATTTGACCTCTCTGAGGGTAGATTCTGTCTCCTTCCTCAGGCAGGTGAAGAGCTCTCCCTCAGCCGCTCTGACTTCCAAATCTTCAAACAGTCTGCCCTCTCTGCCTGTAAAATATCATTCTCTCTTCTCTGTCTTGGTAGCTCCTACCCAGCCTTCAAGACTTGGCTTTCACATCATTCCTGAAGGCAGACCTTCCTCATCTCTTGTGTAGGTCCTGTCCCTTGCTGTGGTCTTCCCTAACAAGAGCCCCACCACTTTGGTTGGAATGACTTATTAAGTGTTTGCCTTCCCAGTTACACCACAAGCTCTGTGAGTTCAGGAACCATCTGTGTTCATCACACATGGTGAAGGCTCGGTAAATGTTTGCTCTGCGAGTAGATGGGTCACATCTCCCTTGTCCAGATCTGGCTCCCAAGATCCTCTGTCCTGATAGGCATTAGCAGCCTACTCATGGCCACTCATGAAAGCAGAATGTCTCTGGGGAATACGCTCCTCCATTCCTGTTCTTCCTCCAGAGTCCCTCAGTCCACCCGGGCCATCAGAGCCTGACATCTTCCCCTTCATCACATCTACAGTCTCCAAAGCAAGCTCTTGCAGGTTCTAGACCAGTCTAGGCCTCCCTCTCAGGGCAGGGTCCCATCCAGGCCAAGGCCAGGCCACAGACCCATTCCCCACCCCCAGCCCAGCCTGAGAACACAGTGGCCTGGACCAGCCTGGCAGGCCTGGCCCATCAATCGTGCTCCCAGGGGTACAAACCAATTTCTCTTGCTTTCCCGAGCCCGTCTCCCTGGCGGAGGCTGGAGGAGCCTTCAATCGCATTAATCCCAGCCTGGCGGCAGTGACGAAGACGAATTTCTCCACCAAACAATCCATTTGTATCTCTCGTGCACTCACTTGGTTTTTTCTGTGTGGATGTTCAAAATATCATGAAAAAGGCGTTAGCTGGGTAGCTGTGGCGCAGTGAAATAATAGAGTGATCCGGCAATGCGCTCCTGACCTTGCAGGACAGCTAATCCATCTGCACATCTATCTTAATTATTCCCGGTTACAAAAGAGAAACTCCACCATCCATTCATTCTGGGCTGGCAATTCCATTTTCCACCCCCACTCACGCCCCATCCTTTCTCCACCATTCCCCTAGCCAGATAGACCCATTCACCACTGCTACAACAGACTCCCCCCACGCCAGCCCAGTCGAGCCAGGCCTGGGCCCACCTTGATGCAGCCCAGCCCCTGGCCCACTCACTGTTCCTTGAGATCTGAAGACAGGCACCCAGCTCCCTTCCCCAGAACTCTGACCAATGTCCATTGGAGGAAAACCATCTACATACAGGATTAAGGCTCAGCAGGGAGACATGCACACACACACACACACACACACACACTGACATCCTCACAAAGGCAGCCATAAACGCACAATCTCAGCTAGACCTTGACATTCAGGCTCTCTCTCACACAGACACAACAGACAGACCCACTTCCATCCTCAGCCCAAACCACACCATTTTAACTCTCCTGCTGCTCTGGCACTGGCACTGGGACAGATGCTACAATGGGCATTTGGACTAAGAGCCGGCCCTATGGCTGGTATCTTGGTCTGTCTGTCTGTCCCCCACCCCCAAAGCCAAAGACCCCATCCATTGTATCCTCTCAGGCCTACTCCTTAATACAACCAAGGCAAACTAGTGCTGGAGGAGAAAGGTTGGAATGTGAGAGAGCAAGAGGAGGACAAGGAGAAAGAGTTTGAGCAGAAATCATGCAAGCAGGAGAAAACAGAAGAAGGAAAGGGA
>NW_007727928.1:149413-163293 GCF_000696425.1 Galeopterus variegatus | reverse complement strand
CAAGGAGAAAGAGTTTGAGCAGAAATCATGCAAGCAGGAGAAAACAGAAGAAGGAAAGGGAGGATGGGGGTGGTGTGGTGAGAAGGTCATTCAGACAGAGTGTGCAAGTGCCTGTTTGTGCAACACAATTCAAGCTAATTGTACCAGATTCACTTTGGGGATGTCTGTGCCAGTCTCTAAAGCCCTTTCTAATTCTACTCCTTAATGTATGATTTTCAGATCCCTCATTCTAATGATTTTTAATGCAATCAGCAAAACTAGGCATGTAATTGTCTTGGCTCTGTGCTGGGCCGTGGTGGCTCTTGGGAACCCTGGTTCCCTGTTCCCATCCCCTTGTCTGCCAATCCTTCCCTCCCTCCTCTTTTACCCCCACTTCAGCCTTAGTCAACAAGTATATAGTGAGGCTCTTCACCTCTTGTGGCTGTGAGGGAAACATAAGGAGATTCAGCCTTGGGCCTCATGAAGCCCGGAACTGACTGAGGAAAGTATACGGGGTGTTTGGCTAGGTTATTGGGGTTAGAGAAGGGAGGGCTTCCCAGAGAGCTCGGTGGGCTCCCCCCTTTTCCTGAAGCAGCAGGCAGCCTGAGCTAGGCCGTAGGGAGGTGTGCATGGGAAGGGCCATTTGTCCCAAGACAATGGCAGAGAAGGGGTCTCTGAGCGGCCGTTGAGAGCCAATTTGTAGTGGTGACGGCCAGCCGAGGTTGCTCCAAAGGCTGGGAACAGCTGGAGCTCCGGGTGACTGATGGGTGGGCCCAGGAGAGGGGCCATTGGTCTGGCAGACACAAAGGCCCCGATGGTGCGCGGGTGGGGCCCGTCAAAATCATTAAGTGCGGAAGATGGGAGCCGGCAGACTTCAGATGGGACCAGTGGGTTGGGGGAAGAGGTCAGGAGCCTGCCCCTCCCTCCCTGCAGCCCCTCCTCCACCCTCCATCCCTGCTCTGGAAACTTGGCCACCCACACCCCCATTATCATCTGATTTGCATAGACGCCTCCCCCCCCAGCCTTCCAGGTCGCTCGCCCCCCTCCATTGAGAGTCCGGGCTCCAGTCCGATTTGAGCAGCTCTGGCTCTGGGGCTAACCTGGACCTGGCTAGGCCTCTCCGTGTCTCTTTGGGGGACTCGTCCACCCTCAGGTATTGCATTCTCCAGCCGGTGACCTCACGACTTCTCAGGGGACAGGGCATTCTCAGTTCAGGACCACGAGCCCTCCCTCCAAGTTCCCAAGGGAAGAAACTGAGGCGCAGGGTGCTGATTTCTCCCGCTTCTCCGCATCTCCTCCCTGTAAGTGGGAAACGCTTCTCCCGCTTGACCTTCCCCAAGGGTTGGGGGCAGTGATGCTGGGAGAAACCCGCGCCGTCCCCCACCCGGTCCCCCAGGAGCCCCTCCCCAGCTCCGCGGCGCTCCCGGCAGGAGAGGGAAGCAGTGACCCGGCCAGGTGGTGATGATGCGGCCGGCCGCGCTGGTCACTCTTGGCCGCTCCCCGCGCGCAGCCCGACCCCCCTCGCACGGGTCACGGCGCCGGCAAAACTCCCTGACACAGAAACGCCGCGGGGCCTGCGCGTGTCGGGAACAATCCTCCGCCTGATGGGAAGCGACAGCTCCGCCCCGCCTCCCTCCGCGCCTCCCCTCCCGCGGCTCCTGCCCGGCCCGCAGCGGGCCCCGGCCCAGCGAGCCGCCGCCGAGCCCTCCTGTGTGGCCACCGAGGAAAGAGGATGGCCTCGGAGCTGGGGCGACGGGGAGTGGGGAAACAGGGGCCCCCAGCAAGACACAGGACACACAGAAAAAAGACTGGAAAGAAATACAGCAACATGTAGAGGGGTTTCTCCCTGCGTGTGACTTGACAAGTGGGTTTTCCTTTCTTCTTTTTGCTTATCTGCATCTCTTGGGCTTTCTTATCTTTGTGTGTGTTTGGTTGTTTGCAATAAACTTATCTCCTGTGATTCCCCCCATTACCCCTCCCCCGCCCCCAACGTATAAAAGCCAAGCCAGGGCAGAAAGACTGTTTGAAGGAGAGCTCCCTCCCTGACTCCAGGCCCTGGAGCAGATCCAGGCAAAGAGGGGAAGGCTACAGCACCCCGGAATGGCCCTAGGTGTCAGACCAGGCCGGGGAGTGCTCCCTCACCATCAGGGGACCCTGGCCCTCTTCCCACTTCACCTTCAGGGGCTGAGGGGGTGTGGGGAGGAGTACTGGCTGTAGGGGAAAGACCCAGGTGTGCAAAAGTAGCCCCTCAGCATTTCCTCACACGTGGACACTCAGGGACTCCCAGGGACACTCACCCACACACATGTGCATTTGCACACCTGTAATACACATCCTTACAGTCGCCGCCACCCACGCAAGAACACATGAACACCCGCGGCCCTCCTGGACTCGCTCACCCACCTCTCCCTCCCAGCCTCAGACAAATGCATAGTCATTGCCTCCTGTTCTTACCCTCTCTTCAGCCCAGACCCTTCAGGGAGGGAGTGCTCCCTTCACTTCAAACGGCCTCATTCATCCTTCTTCAGCTTGTTTTCTGCTCCCCTCCACCTGACCTCCTCCTCCTTACTGGCTTCTCCTATCCCTCTCCCCCAGGCTCCTACCACACTTCCTGAGTTTGATATTAAGGGAAATTTGCCTGCTCTACAGGCTGCCCCAGATTGGATATGGAAGGAGAAGGGCCTAAGAGAGAAAATGAGGGATCCCTCTCCTCAGCCCCACCAAATAAGAGGCCTCTTTGGGCTCCCTGTGGGCTCCCAGAGCTGTGGGAGGCAGGCTGCTCCTGCTGTTCACCTAGGAATGGCGGACCCTGGGCAGTTCCACCCCAGTTTCCTCTTCCTCCACTCCTACCCATCTTCAGTGGCCCAGCATGGGGCCCAGCTTCTCCAGGAAGCCCCCCTGCTGGTGCTGCCAGCCCTAGGCCTGGCTCCTGGCTGGGACTCATATCCTCTGACCGTACCCCTCAGGACTGACATTCCTTTTGTGCCTTTACAACTGATTCTGTCTTCATGGTTATGAATCCTGTGAGCTCCTACAAAACAGGCAGATCTTCATCTTGCACCCCCTACTTCCACACACCGCCTGACTCCTTGATAAATGAATGAATGAGCTGAGGGATGTTTGTGAATTTGGCTTGTGTCTCTGCTGTTGAGTGTGACTGTGTGTGAGTGGAAGAGGTGGGAGCCTAGGCACCCATGTGGGGTAAGTGCCACTGCTTCTGTTTCCTCTGTGTAAGTACTAACAACCGTGCAATTATCGACCCTTAAGGCTAAGGATGCTAACTGCTTCTGCCTCCCTCCTCACGGCCCAGGATGGCGCAGTGGTGGGGAGGAGCTACTTTCTGATAACCACCTCTGCCTCACCCCACCTCTCCAGAGTGAGGGGCCTCTGGCCCCCTCTCCAGGAAGGGCCCTAAGTCTATCTTCCTTTTCCCAAGCCCTTTCTTCAGCCTTAATTCCCTTTTATACTCTCTCTGATATATCATCTCTACCCAAGATCACTGCCTCCTCAATGTTCATTTGGCCTTGAACATCTTTCCGGGAAGCAGGGATTACAATCCTGTTTCTACCATTCACTAGCTGGAGGCCTTGGGCAAATCACTAATCACAAATCCTCTCTGGCCTCAATTTCCCCAGCTTTGTAGGATGGGGTGGGATGGGGTTTGAGTAGGTGCTGTCTGAATTTCCCTCCAGCATCAGCAAATCTGGGTTCTAATCCCTGGTGAGAGGAGAGCAGGAACATGTTAGTACCTTACCCAGCCCAATCCACCCCCAAGGCCCCCCAGAGTGATTCAGGCTCAAGGAGGGCTGGGAAATGCTGTGAATTAATTACCGTCAGACCTCCGGCCACTGTTCATCTTTGTAAACAAACATTTTAATATGCCGTAATTAATTACATCTGCCACACCAACCCTCCTCTTGTTCATCCTTCTTCAGCTTTTCTTCTACTCACCCTAGACCAGCCTCCTCCTCCCAGTTGGGGCCTGAAAACCAGGCAGGGACCCCACTCTGTCCATCACCTCTGCCTTCTCCGCCCCCCCAACCCCCAATCAGATGCAGGCGCTCACATCTGCCATGCTACTCTGCAGCTTTTTGTTCCTTTTTCTGTTTCTCTAATGCCCGTCTGTCTGACAGTCCTTTGTCTCCAGTTTCCTCTGCATGGATTTCCCTCCCCAACAAAGTTTGATGCCAGGGACACATTCTGGGAGGTTCTGGGAGGGAGAGGAAAATGAAAAAAGCCAGTGGATCAACCCCCAGTGTCTGAGCACACGTTTCAACTCCTCAGTGGACCAGGACCACGCTAATTTACAGAGATTATCCAAAAGCCAGAATGGACCCTGTTCCAGGACCCCCTGCCCTACCTCCTAAGAGCTCCTGGAAGTCCTTCTGACCTTTGCCCCTCTTTCCTATACCATTTCCTGCCTCTACAGGAGCTCAGTGTGAAAAATTGCTCAGGTGAGCCTACCTGATTATTCCACAATTACTTTTTGCCATACCCAGGAGTATCACTATTGGATCCACCTTCGGAGCCCTGACCCTCCTCGGCCTCTCTACCCGCTAGGAGCAGCCAGTTCAGCACGGTGGGCATGCGGGTGGAATAGAACTCGTGGAATAGAGCATACCCCTTCTCTGGGGAGGTGCATCTTGTGCTGTTTAGAGGCTGGGCAAGAGGGGAAAGTGACCAACACCGGATCAGAGGCAGGAACCCCAGATGAGAACGATACTAGGAAGGCCAAAAGCTCAGGATTCGGAGCGACAGGAAGGGTGGAAAGCAAACTGGTGGCCCGAGGGGTCTGGGCCAGCCTGGGCGCGCAGGGGGAGCCGGGAGCTGGGTGGGCGGGGTAGGGCGGGCGCCACCAGGCGTGGCGCAGGGAACCGAGCAGAATGAAATGCAGATGCAAAACGTGCTCGTAAGAGTTTCCTCTCTCTCCCCATCTGCCAAAGCCGAGATTTTAATCTTTAATCCATGAGCAATCAGCGAGCAGCGGCGAATGGCACATTACAGATGTTTTACTGTCGCGGGCGCTCGCAGCTTCCGCGCTCCGCACAGGCGCACAGGCGCCCCCGCCCCGCTCGCCCTCTCCCCGCCTCCCCTCTCTGGTCCTTCTTCCTCCCCCCTCCCCAGGTCCCCGTTTAACAATATCCCCCTTTTGCACGCTCTTGGCCTATAGTGGAAGTGGGAGTGGGAAACGGTGCCTTTAACCCTTTCTAGAGGACCTGGCACTCCAATGGTGGGGGTACCAGCCAGGGTTCTGGCGGGGGCGGAGGTGGGGGATGGCACTCAGTATGGCGCTGAAGCGGATTCCAGGCCGGATGCAGATGGGGGAGCGCGAGAACAGGGGCATCGAGGGCCCAGATAGCTGAGCCCTCCCACCCTGCATCCCATTTCGGGACCCTACGTCCGGGGCCGCCGGCGGTTCCTGCGATTAGCGCTCCAGATGTTCAGCTGCGCTGGGGCTCCGCTTTCCAGATGTTGGGCACCTCTGTTCTCACGTGTGGGACCGCCATCCTCTCTGTATGATGAGAGAGGAGAGTCCTGTATTGGTCAACTCTGGAAGTCGCTAGGAAAATCTGATGGGATGAAATCTTGAAGAGCAGCTGACAAAATTTCACTCAGTTGTGGAATCCCACCCTCTGTACAATGGAGGGCAGGAGTCCTTCCCACTTCTTGAGAGCTTGACCACGGGAGGAAGATGAGAAGCCCAGGGATGCGGCCCTGGAGCCCCTTCCAGGCCCTACGTCCAGTTTGCTCCCCCCAGCCTCCACAGGATGCCTGAAAGCCCCAGGACTATATTCTTCCTCAGCCCAGAAATCCTTAGCAGTGATCCTAGTTTGCAAAGATATATTTGTGTGACTATTTGATTAATGTCTGCCACTTCTAACTAGTCCATAAGTTCCATAAGGTCAAAAACTGTGTTTTCACTCATTATTGTGTTCCCGGGGTCAAGCACAGGGCCTGGCACATAGTAGATGCTCGATAAATATTTATTGACTGAGGAAGGAAGGAACGCGTGTCATCTGCTGCAGTCTTGGATCGTGTTTTCTTGTGCCACTATCAGTGAAGACAGACCCTTCACCCAGCACAAAAGCGTAAATCTATCAAGACTCCTCCCAAACTGCAGCCCTCATCCCTCTAGGTAACAGCCCATTTTCCCCCCACCTCCATGATGGGTCTTTCCCATTAGATAGAAGGGATCCCAGGACAAGACACTGAACCAGGACTCCTTTGGCCAGTTCTCCCCAGGCCCCCGAGCTAGGCCCCTCCGACTCAGTCTTCACCCCCAGCCCTCAGACACCCCCTCCCTCAGCTGATCTCTTCTCCTTGCATGACCACAGACACCATAACCCTCTCTCAAGTTCCCCTTGCCTAGTGGTTCCGAATGTACCCCAATCCCAAACCAGCCCCACAATGGTCCAAAGCCTCATTTCACTAACCAGGGTCCATCCCATCACAGGAACTCCCTGCTCCCCACCCCAAATGGCTTCGGGCCTTCAGGAGAAGAAAAAAGAAGGGAAGGGTGTGGGGACCGGAAATGCGGAGGAGAAAGAGGTGGAAAAGAAAACAGTCTGAGAGGAAAGCTAGACGGGAAAGAGATCCACAACAGAGGCCGGAGTGGAGAAGGGCGGAGACGGAGACGAACGAAGGGAGCCCGAGAGAAAGAGGCCGATGTCAAGACAGAAGAGGGAGAAACAGCGATCGGCCGAGGCGGCAGCAAAGAGGCCCAGACAGACGGACACGGGCAGAGAGAGCGCGCGCGGGAGGCTGAAGAGTCGGGGCAAGAGGACAGACTCGGGTCGGGAGCAGGGGCGTCGGGGACGGAGACCGCCGAGGGCCGAGGGGCTGAGACACCCGGCACAACGGTCAGGGGCCGTCCACGCCCGGGCCTAGGCCGCGGGGCCCACGGGCGGCCCTGACAGGCGGCGGCGGCGGGGGGAGCCGGAGCGAGAGGCAGCGGAGCCGCGTGTGTGTTTTTATTATTATTATTTCTGATTAAAGAGGAATTCATCTCGTATCTGCCTCCTGCCAGGGGCCGAGGCGCCGCCATTGGGGTTAACGGTGCGGAAGAATACAAAAAAATTTCATTGAGGAGGATTATAAAAGTTACTAGCTGGAACATTAACAGAAGAGTAACTTGTAAAAAATGCAATATTACAATATTCACAAGGACGGCAGAGCGTGGTAAAGCTATAAAATTCAACATTAAAATCTTCCACAGCCTAGATAACCTAGTTAACAAACATGGTGTTGGAACTACTTTTCTGTTGAGGCTGAGGGATACGAGCCGGGGGCTGATCACACCTCTGCAGTGGGAGGCGGGGCGGCCCCGGGCTGGCCCCGCCCCTCCCCTGCCTCAGCCTCCTCCCCGGGAAAATGGGCATAACCCCACCCAGTGTTGAGGAATGCCCGAGCAGGCGCCTGAAAACCTCGCACAGGGCTGTGCACTTGTGAAGTTTGTTTTGTTTTGTGTATGTGAAGCACTGATTAAAGCAGAGAATTCATAGTGGATTTTGGACCTGCTGATAATACTTTCCTATAAATGCAGGATGTGTGTATAAAATGTATTAAGAAAGGAGTGTGTGTGTGTGAATGTATGTATTCAGGGTGGGAGGTATGTGTGTGTGCATGTGCACACATAGAATGTGTGTACCCATGGTCTCTGCATGTATGTGCATGGTATATGAGAACACATGCATGGTAAGTATGTAAATGTGTAGGTAAGTAAGGTATGCAGGGCATAGTGTTTTGAGATGAGGGGTATGTGTTCATAACATGTATGGGTGCCAAGTGAGTATCTATGTGGGGTACATATGTGTATGAACAGAATTTATGTGTGGATAAGGTATGTGTCTAACAGCATAGGCATCTACTGAATATATGTGTATGCATGGTATATTCATGAATGGGATATGCATGTCATTGCAGGCACATTATGAGGATACTTCAAAAAGATCACAGAAAGGGCCTGCTGATTAGCCCAGTTGGTTAGAGCGCAGTATTATAACACCAAGGTCAAGGGTTCAGATCCCCTTACTAGCCAGCCACCAAAAAAGAAAAAAAAAAGATCGCGGAAAAATAGAATTCAAAGATAATATGAATCTTTTTATGAACTTTGTTTTTTTGCTAACGTGTCACTATATCCACCAACTTTTTGAAGTACCCTCACGTATATCTTTTTGCACAGTGTGTTTATAAGGAGGATATATGTTTGCATGGTTCTGCATTAATGTGTGTGCAAGGTGTATATGTCAGAGGACATTATGTGGTTGTGAACACAGGATGTTTGTGTGTGCAAGTAATATCAAAAGTATAATGTGTTTGCTATGTGTGCAGAATATGTATTTATGCAATGGCTGTGTATGAGATAGTATGCATAAATAAATGTGTGTGCAGGGCATGGGTACCCATGTGCACTGTGAGTGTATGTGGGCAGAGGGGATGTTTATGGATGGATGTATCCAGGCATTTTGTGTATATTCACATATCTGTGGTGCATACATATTTTAGCAGAATACATAGATGAGAAATGCATGTGTATGTGTGTATGAGTATGAAAAACACATAGACATTGTGTGAGATGGCTGAGTATGTAAGGTGTGTGTGTCTGCAGGTGCAGACACAGAGCATTTGTTTCTATCAGGCCTCCAAATAGTTGTAGTGTGGTAGTTAAAATCCCAGACTCTGGAGACAGATTTCTTGGGACTGAATTGTAGCTTTGTCATGTACTAAGTGCATGACCTTGGGCAAAGGACTTAACCTCTGGCTATTTTAGCTTCTCTATTGGCAAAACGGGAATAGTGATAGTACCTACTTCATAAACTTGTTGTTAGGGTTAAATGAGTTAATATTTGCTGTGGTAGGCAGGATAATGGCTGGCACCCTAAAAATGTCCACATCCTAATCCTCAAAACCTATGAATATGTTACCTTCATGGCAAAGGAGAATTTGCAGATGTGATTGAGTTAAGAATCTTGAAATAAGAAGATTATCCTGCATTATCCAGGTAGACCCAATGTCATCACAGTGATCCTTCTGAGAGGTAAACAAGAGTATCAGAGGCAAAGGAGATGTGAGAACAGAAGCAGAGATTGGAGTGATGCAGCCATGAGCCAAGGAAGGTGGGCAGTTTCTAGAAGCTGGACAAGACAAGGAAGCAAATTCTCCCCTAGAGCCTCCAGAAGGAACAAAGCCCTGCTGACCCAGTTTAGCCCTCTGAACTCAAGAAATCTAAGATAGCAAATGTGTTGTTTTAAGCCACTAAGTTTTTGGTAATTTGCTACCGCAGCATAGGAAAGTAACACACTTGTAAAATGCTTAGAACGGTGTGAAGTATGTAGCAAGTACTTTGTATTTGTTAAATGAACTCCTTGGAGGTGATGTCTGAGGCCCTAGCAGAGGCCTACTTTGTCAATCAGTTGCCAAATTTGTCATCCCCATCTAAGACTGCTTCTGCCTGCCATAGGCCCTCCAAGATTCTGGATCCCACCTGATCCTGTGTTTTATATACAGCAGGCAGGGATACTCCCTCAATATCTGCCTGTTTGTTCTTCCTTAATCATGCACTGAAATTGGGGCTAGTACCAGAGATCCAGGCCTGTGGCTGAGGAGATTGGGGGACAGGTTGAGAATCTTTGGGCCTTCCGGTTCACTTGCTCTTTGGCCAGGCTTGGCAGGAGGACACAGTTGTTGTGGGTGAAGGGAAACTTGGGTGAGAACTTGGTGACTTGAGAGCCAGAGGAGTATATATACATCCTTGTGCACAGAAAGCTACACCAAACCTTCAGTCACACTCAGCCACAATTTAAGCCACAGAACTCAAGTGAAAAATGGGATGACTTCTTGCTCAAAGGCCATGGTTCTCCCTTTACCTCTGTGCTTCTATTGCTGTCTTCCTCCATCTCCAGCTTGGGGCCTCTGTGTGATGCTTCCCCCATGGTTTTTAGATGGGATAGGGAATTGGAGGCATTACCATGAGATGACGGAATGACTGGATTGATTTGCACCACAATATATATTTTATTCTTTCAAGTATGTGTGTGTGTGTGTGTGTGTATGTAAATTGCAGTCATTTTGTGTTTGTACATGTGTGATGTGATGTGTGAGCTTCAGTTGCTTCGTCCACAAAAGCACAATACTAATCCTGTCCTGCCTTCTTTATGTTGTACATGTGTGATGTGATATGTGAGCTTCAGTTGCTTCGTCCACAAAAGCACAATACTAATCCTGTCCTGCCTTCTTTATGGGGTGCCAAGAGAATCAGAAGAGAACTTTCTCTATAATCACTTGGTATTGTTAATGCCTGGAGCCCTGCAGCCAAGGTCTCACACTTACTTGGAGAAAAGAGGAAGCTCTAGTTGCCCTCAGGTATGGGGTGGTACAAGGGTATAAGTGGTAAGGGAGCATCACAAGGAATCTGAAGGACCATTGCTGGCAGTTAGATATCCATTTCTCTTCACCCAGAAGAGGACACCAGAAGTGTGTCCCCTGCAGGCATCTGCTCTGGGGCTACACAGATGTATTTGGGCAAATACACGTGCACCTAGGTCCACACTAAAGATCAGTGTACATTAGTGGCAGGCCCTAGAGAGGTGTGATAGGGCATTTCTGCAATGAGCCCACTGTACAAAAATAGAATACAGAGTTCTCTGTATGCATTGAAATGGTTAAGAACCAAATTTTGAAGTTAGGATTCTCAGGTAAGTTTCTTAGCTCTACTACTTCCTGGACAATGTAACACTGGGCAGCTTAATTAACCTCTCTGCCTCAGCTTCCTCATCTGTAAAATGGAATAATAATGGAGTCTAATTCATAAGGTTGTTGTGAGGATTAAATGTTACCTGAAATATTTATCACTGTGCCTGGCATGTAACAAGTTCTCCGTAAACATTGTTGTTGACAACAGTGATATTATCATCACCCTTCCTTGCCTCTTCTGGAAAGAAGCAGTGTAGTGCTCCGGCCTATGAGCCAGAGGGACCTGGGTTAGAATTGAAGCCCCACCACTGACCAGTTGATAAACTTTAATCCAAATGAGCTTCAGCCTCTCATCTGTATAATGGGGTCAACAATACCTATCTCAAAGGGATACCTCATGAGAACCAGAGTTTGTAAAAATGTGGCCCAAAAGCCATAGATGGCCTTTAGCCAGGTTTGCTCAGCCTGTACTGTAAGTAGGGAAATCATGCAGTTAGTACAAAAGTCAAAGCATACTGAAGGGTATACAGGGAAAACCAGTCTGCTTTCCCCCCACTGTCCTCTTCCTTGAGGCAATCACTGTTTCCAGTTCCTTGTATATCTTTCCAGAACTTAGTCTATGCAGGTACAAAGGTGTGTATGCATGTATGTGCACTGTTTTTCTCTCACAGGAATGGTACTTTACACATTGATCCATGACTTCTTCTTTTCACTTAATTTACTTTGGAGATCTTTCCATATGAAAGTTTGCATATGAAGAGTCACTTCACTCTTGGTTAAGGCTGCCTGGTATTCCATTGAGTAGATATGTTATAAGTCATTTAACCAGGTTCCCAACAGTGCACATTTATATTGTATCTAATCTGTAAACAAAACTGCAATGACTGTCATTGCACATTCATCATTAGATCGTAAGCCCAGTTAGGTGGTTTTTTGCTTGTTTGTTTGTTTTGAATTTTAAATAATTTCCAATAAAAATCAATATTTCTGGTTGCTCTTTAAAAATCAGACATTTTGACATTGCTGGTTCCCACTTCTGCATGGCAACAGTCTCTGCAGCTGAGGAACCACATCCTTTAAAGAGGCCTTCCCTCTCCAGTTATCCCAGAACACTCCTCCCTATTGTCTTCCAACTCCTCCACCCCCTACCTCAGCTGCACGTGTGTGAGTAGCTGGTAAGACCTATGACCGAGCATATGTAACAGTGTCTGGCACCAAATAAATAACAAATGCTATTATTACTCTTTCATGGGGAATCACTCACCTACAGTTTTTAAAATGAGCCTGTTTTAGGGGCACAGTTTCTTGTGTTCATGCATGTGTGGGTGGGTTGCATTCTTACAGTGTGTAGAAAACTGGTGGTCCAAACAGGAAGAGGAGCCAATGCCCAGAGAACCCTCGCTCATACTATCGGCCTTCCACAGCTCTAGGAGGAAGGGAATTCTTTTCACATATATCCTATCCCATTTAAGAAAATGAAGACTAACCTGCGCATTAGACCTGTGCTGGCCAAGTCGGTAGCCATTAGCCACAATTATATTAAATAAATAAATTTACTTTAATAAAATGAAAATTTAGTTTTCCAGTCACACTTGCCACATTTCAAATACTCAGTAGCCACGTGTGGTTAGTGGCCATTATACTGAAGAGTGCAAATCTAGAACATTTGCACCACAGGAAGTTCTACTGAATCTCCATGGAGTCAGGGACTGGGTATCTCTTGTCTATCACTATAATTCTCCTTCCAAGCACAGAGCTGGCACAGAGAAGGTACTTGGTAATGTTTTCTGAATTAATAAATGAGGAATTAATTAATTGTTTAATCAACCAAAGGCCACAGGAGACACAGCTACAGGTTCCTCTGCAGCAACCCACTGAGGCACCCTTTTGAGGGGAAACTGAGAATAGACTAGGTCAGAGGAGACTTCAAGCTAATGCTGGAGATGGGCTGCTCCCAGGAAATCCAGCAGGGTCACCCCCAGGACTGAGGCCTAGAAAGGAAGCAATCACTCAGGATGGTTGTCTGAGTCAGAAACCTATGTTCTGGGCTGGCTGGTTAGCTCAACTGGTTAGAGAGCAACCTTATAATCTCAAGGTCATGGGTTCAAGTCTCCATACCAGCCAGAAGCAAAAACAAAAAACCCCAGAAACCTGTGTTCTGAACATTCCTGCTGTTCCTTTTGTGAGGTCTTCCCTCTTTAGGGTATGAATAAAAACCCTTTCTGCAGATTCCCAACATACATAGGCCTGACCTGTGGAGGCCTCATTAACCCCTGGGGGCCAGCACAGAGCAAGTGATTCTCTTCCAGGAGCTGGAGGGGGCAGCTGAGATTTTGCTGGTTACAGGGAAACTCAAGCCAGAAGTTGTTTCAGGGGCTGTGGTGCCTGACTGGTTCCCATCTGAAGCATATGTGTGTGCTGAGAGAAACCTAGAGAAGGAGGAGAAAGAGATGGGGGAAGGGGGATGAGAATCTGGATAAGAGGACAGGAGAGAACAGCGTGTGGATCTGCACACCTGCGTGTTTGGAATTATGTGTCTTCCTGCATCTGTGTGGGTCTGCATGTAGTGGAGTCTATGTGTGTGGCAGGGAGCTGTGTACTGCATGTGGGGACTGTGTGTATAGAGAGGGCTACATGAGTATGGTTAGGAAGCTGTGGGGCATGTGCGTCCTGAGGGCTGTGTGTGCTGGAGGCTGTGCGTGTACTAGGGGTTGTGTGTGTGGAATATATGTAGCAGGGGGCTGTGAGTGTATTGAGGACAGTGTATGTGTAGTGTGAGGGACTGTGTATACTGGGAGGTCTGTTCATGATGTATGTATGTGGTATGTGTGGTGGAGGTTTTGTGGTGTGTGTATGTGTGCGTGTGTGTGTGTTGACCTGTAGTGTATGATGGGCATGAACACGTCTATCATGTGGCCCTGATTTACTTCCTCTGATTCCTGGATGTGGGCCCAAGGTGACCCCTCCAATCATCCTGGGGGACACCCAGCCCCACTTTGGAACACTTCCCCAGTCGGTGATGGGAGGCTCAAGCTGTTCCATCCCAAATGACCCATCTTGGTTCAGACAGGAAACTAGGAGATGAGATGTGGGGAGAGCAAACACCCAGAGAGACAAGCAGAGATGGAGACAGAGAGACAGATAGGGAAGGAGAGAAGATCCATCCAGGCCCTGGAGACGGGGGTTGGGGGGGTGGGGGGGTGGAGGGG
>NW_007727928.1:147182-147751 GCF_000696425.1 Galeopterus variegatus | reverse complement strand
GCCCGCTTTCGACGAGGTCCGCGGGTGGCAGAGTCCGACGGCGCGGCTCTGCTCTAGGACGCGCACCCTCCCAGCTCTCGGCTCCCACAGGTGGCAGGGAGTGCCTGCGAACCCCAAGCCTGTGACTGCCGCAGTGCGGGCTCCTTGAGAGGCATATACGATAATGACAATGACATTTATGGGCGTCCTGTTGTGTGCCAGGCACTGTGCCGGGTGCTTTAATTTCCTCATGCAGAAGGGATGAGGCTTACCACTTCTCAGATGAGGAAACCAAGACTTAGAGAAGTAACTTGGCCTCGGGAGGTACATATTTACTTCAGGCAGGTTGCAGGCAGCACCCCTCCCCCGCCATGCATGCAACACTTTTCCTTGACAGGAAGAGCTGAGAAGGGGGCAGCAAGAGAGAAACTCCTCTCTCTAATTTACATCCATCCAGTCACCTTCATCCCCACTGTCTGCTCTGAAAGTTGTGGCATATGGGCAAACACCCCGTCCAGTTTGGAGGAAGATTTTCAAAAGACAGAGATTTTCAAAAGACAGGCCTGCAAGCTTGGAAGGCAGACCCCTAA
>NW_007727928.1:145328-147136 GCF_000696425.1 Galeopterus variegatus | reverse complement strand
ATTTTCAAAAGACAGAGATTTTCAAAAGACAGGCCTGCAAGCTTGGAAGGCAGACCCCTAAAAAGAGTCCACAAATGGTTTTTGCTCCATGGTGCTGGCACTTTGGAAATAATATCTGCTCAGCTACAGTGACTTTCTTTTTTTTTTTTTTAAAATGACCGGTGAGGGGATCTTAACCCTTGGCTTGGTGTTGTCAGCACCACGCTCACCAAAGTGAGCCAACCGGCCATCCCTATATAGGATCTAAACCCATGGCCTTGGTGTTCTCAGCACCACTCTCTCCTGAGTGAGCCACGGGCTGGCCCTTACAATGACTATTTTAAAAAATTCAAAGGTCATTTGGAAGAAGCCATTCAGTGTATTTAGTGGGGAAATGGTTAAATTCCAGTAAAAAAATGAGGCACCCCCCAAAACATAGGCCTAGACCCCTCCTCCCCATACATACACATATTCAATCTTGCCTCATTCTACCTGGATGGGTTAAAGGAAGTCAGGGATGATCTCCACAGAACGGGGTCATTCCAGAATTTCTTCAACTTCTGTCTTTAGGCAAAGGAAAACTCCTGCCCAAGGGGGAAAAAGAAAAACTTCTGAGGGCCTAGAGAGAGGAACTGTAGGGTGCTTCTAAGATATGGGGAGGGGCAGCTCTCTGGCCACAGTGAGTCAATGCTGAGGACAGCCACAATGCCTGTTGTATAAACACAGGGGAGCCTGTAGAGAGGATGGGCTCATGAGTGGTGTCCTCTGTGTTCCTCTTCAGTTCCCAGGGTACCTTGGCCAGTGTCATGGGGGATCAGCACGGGGCAACCCAGATTAGGCTGGCATGTGGGGCATCAGGATCAGTCCAGAGAATTCTTGTCTGTGACTGCTGTTGAGAATCAGGACCCAACCAGGCCTGATCAGAGGCTGAGACCAGCTGGGATGGGGTATGGAGGGGAGCCTCCCCCGATGCTGAGGCTGCAGGCCTGGAAGCTGGAAAAGCCAGAGGGTACCTTGGAGAGGGACAAAACCTAGCTGGGAAAAATCAGTCTCCCAACACAAAGATCAGCTTTTAGGGTGGGGGCTCCAAGCATCCTGAAGGGCTGAGTGAGGGCTAGGTGCCCTGCAACCTCAGTCTTGGTGGGCCTGGTCTCAGGAGTCAGATCTGTGTTCACAGAATTAGAGGGCCCTAGGCAGAGAAAAGAGAACATGACCATGGTGAAAGGGGATTGGTGTGACGATCTGTAAAGGGAAGAGGACTCCTGAGTTTCACTAAATGAATGTCCTTTAAGAGTCCTCTCATCCACAGACAGAGTCTCTTCTCCCTCTAATAGGAATATCCAGCATAGCATATGTTCAAGAGTGTAGATTATGGAGGCAGTATCTGGGTACAGATCTTACCTTTGCCACCTACTCACTGTGTGATAGTGGGCAAGTAACTAAAACTCCCTGTGCCTCAGTTTCCTCATCTGTAAAATGGAGTTAATAACAGTAGGTGAAGGTTAAAGGAATTACTGTATATAAAGCACTCAGAACAATGCCTGACATGAAGTAAGCCCTCAGACATGTTAGTTGCCTTTGTTGTTATTATCACTAACCTTGCTTCAGTGGGGCACAAGGGTTGGCAGCTTCTCCACAGTATCTCTATATTACTGCTCTTTGTACCTCTGACACCCTGTGCCTGCACAGGAGACAGTGCTCAGTCAGTGCAGGAAGGAGTCCAGGGCTGGGGGGGGGGGGGGGAAAAAAACAAAAAGGGCAAAAAATCTATGGGCCGGGGATATATAAATTTTTTTAACAAACCCAACAGTTCTACAAGGAAGAAATTC
>NW_007727928.1:132562-145180 GCF_000696425.1 Galeopterus variegatus | reverse complement strand
GGGGGGGGGGGGGGTGAATAAACTAACATGGTCAAACATCTATGTGCCAGGGATATATTAACTTATTTAACACACCCAACAGTTCTACAAGGTAGAAATTCTCATCCCCATTTTATAGACGTGGATGCTTAGGCACAGTGAATTCAAGGGATTTGCCCAAAGTCACATAGCTGGTAAGTTCCAGATCTAAGAAAGGTGGAGTCCACCTCAGGACGACTGGCTCCATTTTCCACTCTTGGTGCCGCTGTCTCAGAGGTCTTGGGATTAGTGAGAAGTTGTCCTTTCTGTAGTGTGTGTTGTTCTGTGAGACTGCTTGGTAAAGTATGCATGAGGAGGGGAGAAAAGTGTTACCACCAGACATGATACATGGGTTTCCACTTCGATAACCACTACAGGGGAGGGCTTGCCAGGGGAGACAGGTGGAGGGTACAGGGGAGGCATCAGAGTTGAGATTAAAGTTACCCAGAAACCTAGGCGGACCTTAAATTAGCATCTCACCGGACCACACACATAATCTGTGACCATTTTCCTTCCACCTCTCAATTAAATCTAACCCCAATTCTCCATCCTCCTTGGCCTTTTTTGTTATGAGACCTCACATCTTCTCTTGTGGAGATCACTTACCCAGTCTCTGCTACTCTCTCTACTTCCAGCCCATTGTCCCTACCTCCAGAACGCTCTTTTCCCTCCAAACCAGATCTTTTCACTCCCTGTTTAAAATCTCTCAATGGCATCCCATGGCCTAAAGAAGAAAATCAACAGTGCTCTTTTGTATAGGTCCTGCCTACGTCACAGCCTTATTTCTCTTGCCTCACCCCTAATTCCCATACTAGCTTTACAGAATCCTTTTTGGTTCCCCAACTAGGTGGGCTGTTGCCACCTCCCCATGCCTTTACTCCTGATGCCCCTTCTGCCGAAGAATATTATGCCCACCTACCCCTGCATTTAGTGTACAGCTAATCATCTTGCAAGACCCCATTCCCTTTTATGAAGTGTTCTCTGAAATCCCCATTTGCCTTTCCCTCTATCCAAGTCACCCTTCCAGTCCATATCTTGACACTTCTTTGAAGTTTTCTTGGTTTACAGCTGCCTCTTTGCCACCAGGTAATGACCTCCTGGAAAATAGAGCCAAGCGTCTGATTTACCTCTACAGCTCCAGTGCCCATCACAAAGCACACACAGGTATACCTGCTGACTGACTGATGATCTGCCTCTCCGAGCTGGCCCAGCTGTCGCTGCCTCCCTACTTTCCCCAGATCAGAGAACTGTGGTCTAAGCATCAGTTTCTCTTCTCCTCCCCCCCCTCTCTCTCCCCCTTCTCCCCTCTCTCCCCCTCCTCCGCCCCTCCCCCTTTCCCCTCTTCCGCATCGCCCCCTCCCCTTCCCCCCTTCTCCCCCCTCTCTTTCTTCCAGACCAGCTCTGTGGTGATCAGGCTGGACAACGCCCAAAGGAGGGGCAGGAGGGGGAGGAGGAGCGGAGAGGGTTGGACCACACGGACCAGGAAGTCCCAAAGTTTGGAAAGTTTCCGGGTGTTTGTCATCCTAAGGTTGCCTGGCGGGCAAGGAAGCCTTCCTCTCCTTATCCTCGGTCCCACGCGCACAGAGGCCTCCAGCAGCCCTGCTGGGGTCTCAGTCCCCAGCCCGGCGTCCTGGGGGCGCCAAAGCACAAGGGCTCGCAATGGTGAGGCCGGAGGAGGGGGTGCTCCCACCTCTGTCCACGCAGAGGCCTCGTCGGACCAGAGGGGAGACGCCGCCTCGCATCCTTAGGTCCTCCTTTCCCTCGGGCTGGTATTTCGCCTTTCGTTCCTCCACGCTTTTCTTCTGCACTGCCCCCGCCCCCTCCCCGCTTCCTTCTCCTCTTCTTTCCTTTCCTCCTCCCCACCCTCTGGCCTGGGCAGCCTAGTGCCGGACCAGGCCCCGGGAGCGCGTGGGATCTGCGCCGCGCCTCTCGGTGGTCGCGGGGAGGCGGCTCAGGAAATGCGCCCTCCGCTGGCGCCAGGTCGTGGTTCTCGCTGCGTTACTTTTTCTCGCAGCTGTAGCCGGGCGCGCCGGCCTGGGCGCTGCGGATCCTCGAGGGGGAAGTTCTCCGAGGGCCTGCTGAAGAGTGGGGGTCCGAGCTGCGGAGACAATGCGGGTCTGCGGTAAGCGGCCGCGGCCCGCACACCGCGGGTCCCCTTCTCCCTTTGCACCAGGGCAGAAAGTCCCAGGTGCCCAATGTGCGCCCACGAAAGAGCCGTGCGCCTTTATCTACCCGTCCCCATACCCCGACATGGACTCAGGATGACACCCAACACTCAAAATACCACTCTTTCCTGAGGCAGGTGCTCCTGTGCGCCCCGCGTCCTAGGACTTCAACTTGGAGTCCAGTTCTGCGCGGAACCGCCTAGGAGCCCCGAGTGCGAAGGCTGAGCTCTCCGCCGGGGCCTCCTGGTCTGCGGCCGCCGCGGGGCGCGCTCTCACTGCCGCGCCTTGCGGGGAGGTTTTTGTAGATAAAAGCGTCTGCTGTTTTGGTTTTCTTTTATTTTCTTTATGCTCTTGCCCCGTACTTCTTACTCCCCCTCCTTGCTCTTCTTTCTCCTCTAACTTCTCTTTCCCGTCCTCATTTTCCCTTTCTTTTCGTTCGCTTTTCTTTCTGTCTGTCTCCTATTTTGGCCCGGTCTCTGCCTGTGCGTCCATTTCTTTCTTTGGGTCTCCCTTCCCCGGCCCCTCACTCTGCCTGGGCTGGGGCTGCGCCATCTCCCTGCATCATTTTTCCTGGCTCTGCCGCCTATTTCTCACTTTTTCGTTCTCCCGGCGGCCCCAGTCTGGCGGGCTCGGGTACGGCTCCCCCGCTGCCGCAGTGATTTATTCGCTTCACCCGGTGGAATCAGGTGCTGAACCGAGCCCCGGAACGAGGGAACAGATTTCTCCCAGGAAGGGTTTTGTGAACTAAACGATGCTAATTACCGGGTGGGGGACGCGCAGCCCGAGCGGGGGAGGCGCGTGGGACAGAGCTTGGCCCGCGAGGGGAGAGGCCGGGGCCGGCCGCGGCCCTCCCCGGGAGCCTCCCTGGGCACCTCCCCTGCGCCTCTCGCCCTGGCTTTCGCCTTTCCCTGGGAACTTTCCTGTCTGAGTTAACTATTAACCGCTGGCAAGAGGCAATTTTCTTCGGAATTTCAGCGATTTCCTTTTCGCGGTGGAGGCAGATTAACATGCAAACGGTGAGATGCTCGGCTTGAGTCTGCGCGCGGGCAAGGATGCCTCTGCCCCTCCAAACAGTGTCCTTCGCGATGGCGGAAAACTACAGCCCCGGCCCCCGCCCTCGTGCCTGAGCATGAAGCCGTGACCAAGCCAGTGCCCGGCCGGTGCCCAGAGTGAAGGTGGAAAAAGCCAAGCGCTCGTGCTTGGGCGGGGCTGGGGGGGTGGAGTTTAACCCGGGCAAGCCCGGGGGACCTCAGACTAGCGGCCAGTACGCTCACCCAAGGAGCCCGCGATCAACACAGCCTGGTCCTTGCTCGGAGCCCTGCCTGCAGGACCGCTCAGGGAAAAGCCCTCTCCCGCCTGCAGAAACCCCAACCTGTCCCTCACTTCCTCCCTCTTCTCCACCGCCAGCACCCCCAAGCCCACACATGCACACACGCCCCACTCCGGCTTGTGACCGCTGCAAACTTTGTTAAGCATGAGCCGCTGGGCACAAACTCCTCCCCTTTTCCTCTTTCTTTCTCTTGCCCGGGCCCGGTCTTCCTGGAGCAGGGAAGGAGGTTCTCGGCCTCCGGACCTGAGAGAGGAAGGAGTTTCCGAAAGTCGGGGCCTCGCTTCGCGGGGACATTAGCCCCTGGCCACCCACCAGTCGGTCGAACACCAAACGTATTCCTCGCCGGAAGGTGCTAGCGGTTGCGGCGGCGAAGCTTGACCGAGCCCTGGACGACCGCCCCGCCGCAGCCCCAGCCAGGCCATCCCAGGGCGCCCACCCCTCACTAGTACGTCGGGGGCCGGGCAGCCCCAGCCGGGCCATCCCAGGGCGCCCACCCCTCACTAGTACGTCGGGGGCCGGGCTGGGCTTAGGGCCGGGGTTCAGGCTGCCAGCACCCCGCCGAGCTGTCCTCTCCGCGCTCTCAGTCTTTCTAGGTTATTTCCCCTCGGCCCTCGCCCTAGATTAGGTCTCTCCCCGCCCGCCTCGCTGTCTCCGTCTCTGGCGGAACTTCCTCTGCCTCTGTCTCGCCCTGTCTCTCTGTCTCTGTCTCTCTTGTTTGTTTCAACGTGCGGACACTGATTGCGCCTTGTGAAGTTCTAACTGGTTTTGTGTCAGGAAGATCTTTCTCGCTGCTACCCAGCCTGGCGTGACGGATTAAACATCAACTAGTTAAATAAAAATTAATATCAACTGCCTCCTAACTTCTAATGTCATGTTGTTTATAACTAATGAACTGATTAGGGGATAAACACATCACGGAGACATTTGGCTCTGCTGCCTGGGCTCTGCCGCCGCCCCGTGCCCACTCCCCAGCACGGCCTGCGGCTGCCAGGCCAGAGGGAGGGCAGAGGCTGGGGCTGGGAGGGGCTGGAGGGGCTGCGAGCTCCCTGCGGCTCGCTCCTCGGCCTACCTTGATCTCTTTCCTCCCTTTCTCTCTGCTTTTCCTTCTCTTTCCCTCCTTCTGTACATTTTTTCTGTCTCCTCTTTTTCCCCTTTCCTTCTTTTTTTCTATCTCCCTCCTTTCTTCCCCTCCCTCCCTTCCTTCCCTGGCCTCCTCTTCTGTTCTTTCCTTCTCTGCCTCTGTCCATCAGACTGTCCCTGACTCTCATTCTCTCTCTTTCTGCCAGTCTGGGCCCTGAACCCCTCCGTCTCTGGGTCTCTCCTCTCCCTTACTCTATTGGAGTCTCTCTTCCCTTTCTCCTCATTTGGATTCATTCCTCTCTGGCCAGCACAGAATATAATGATTACTAGTGTCCTTGTGACTGGGCTTCTGCCCTGCTACAAAGCAGGAGGCTGTGGCCTCTCCCTCAGCACCGTGTGAAAGACTGACACCCTCCCCCCCCACCCCAGCTATTTAGGGGAGAATGAAGGGAGATAAATAAGTGGGATTGGGTTTTCTTTTTCTCCTCTAGTCAATCTGGGAGAGGAATAAGGAAATAAAAATGATTTTTAAAACTTTCACCTTTCCTCTTGTCCCAGAAGCAATTAATACAGGTTCAAGTGCTAAATTTAATTTTCAGGAAAAGAAAAACTTCTCTGGTATCTTTTCTCCAGAGGTTTCTAATCCCTCACCGGCCAAACCCAGCCTGCCCTGAGCAGCCTCCTGCAGGGCCCTTTTCCTAAAGATACTTAAGCCAAATCACAATTGTCATCATGACAACAACAAGGCAGAAGAGCGAGTAATCACAGACTCGGCCCTGGTGATTTTTTTTCCCCTAAGAAGCCACAAGGTTTAAACTTGGTTTGCCCTGGACCACAGGGTCTGACAAGACAATAACAACAGAAAAAACCTTTTAAAACCAATTTAGCACACGTGAAAATGTAATTCTAATGAAGAATCAATAGGCTGGTGGATCATTTTTCCTGGGACTCCTTGGAGAACCTGAGAGAGACTTTCAATCAATGGGATGGGCAATGAGCAAAAGAGCCCTGAGAGACAGTGTGGGATGGGGTGAGGGCCTGGAGACAAAGAGAGGCAGAGCCTGAGGGTGGAGGCTGGGGGAGGCTGATGTACAGGGCTGGGCCACTTGACTGGCATCACTTTGCAGGCTTCTAGAGGAGCAGCATCAGAGTCAAGAGCTAAGAAGTTTCCTTCCTCCTCTTGGCCGCTCTGGTGGTATGCCACAGGCTGCTTAGCACAATGGCCTCGGCTGCCTTCCCCTGGGCCTATGCCCCAGCCCTGGCACTGCCCCAGCCTTGGGCCCTGTGTTGGGGTAACCGTGATGAGCTGGCTCCGGAGCAGGCAGGAGACACTAAGTTTATGTGTCCCCAGTTCAAAGCACCTGGTTTCCCAGTAGGTGCCCCTCCATGTCTGTCTGGGATGCTGGGTCTCAGTTCATGTCTCTGATAATACAGGAGGAAGACCACCTAATGTATGTGTGGTCTTCACATTTTATAAATCACTTACATGCACATTATCTCATGAGAAACCTGTGAGAAGGGCAAGGATTATTATCACTATTTCTGAGAAGAGAAGAGGAAACAAAGGCACAAAGAGCTTCTCAGCAGGTCACACACTGTGTGTGACTGGATGTGGTCTGAGTAGGTGACAGTGAGAGGCTATGTGATCACCTCATGTGTATGTCATGGAGTGACCACAAGATAGTGTGTGATTTTTGTGGGGGGTGACTAGGGTTTTATCTATGCATATTGCTCTCCCATCCTAGTCCTCAGAAGTGTTGCTGTTTGTAAACAAAAAGAAAAAATATTTTTCCTTTTAAGTTTTTGTGCACACGGATTGGAAAATCACTGTTTAATGGAAAAAAGAAAATACCAACAAGATCTGATGTTTTAAATCACAAATATAAGTATCAGTAAGATGACAATTGGCCATGATTTGCCTGAAAGGGTAGAAATTTATATTTCTATAGGAAGATTTTACAATCTTAAGTTGGAGAACTATGATATAGGTTTTGCTTCTGGACTCTCGTGCCTCTCCAACTTCCTGTCCCTCATTGCACAGTCTTTGCAGAGGAAGTTCAGCTGAAGTGGGTGGGCATCCCAGCAGACTTTTAGTTCCTGGGGGAAGTGGGCCCAGCCAGCCCAGTGGACCTTGGCCCGTCCCTTGCCTTGGTGCCTTTCTGCTGGAGTCTGGGGGTGTGTTCCCAAGATGGGGCTAGATGCAGGCCAATGCCTGCACACTGGGGCTTACCCAGCACTTGCTTTGACAGCCTCTCAGTGTTAGTCCGTGCATGTGTGTGTCTGTGTGCACGCACAAGCCTGTGTGAGAATGGGAGGCCCAGGGTGAGGATAGGAGTGGAAGCAGTAGTGCTCATGAGGCTGAGGCGTGCGAGTGTGTAAGAAGTAAGAGTACGAGGATGAATATGAGAAAAGTGGGGTTGAGAGGCTCGAAGGAGAATCTGTGACCAAGGTATGAGAGGTGTAAATTCCAGATTGGGAGGACATGATGTGGAATAAAGCCAAAGCGGGCCTTTGGTCAAGGATGAAAGCACCAGTGTGCTCGAGACAGTGTGAGCCTGAAGGTCCAAAAGACTTGGGCTGAGGGGACCAGAATGTTGTGAAAGGGTGTGGCTCAAGCATGTGGCCATGTGAGCGTGGCAGGAATTTGGGAGGAGTGGGGCCCTTCTCCCTCCTTTCCCCTCCACCCCCCATCTCCTTATGGGAGAGGAAGCCAGGACTTTTTCCTTTTATTCCGAATCTTTTAAAAAAGAAGAAGAATCCGGAGCAGGGGAACTTGTGAGGGATTTAGGGAGCAGTTCCACAGTGATATTGGTGACAGGGAAGTCCGGGGACGAGTGCATGGCCTGAGAAAGTTGGGGCGCATCTATGGAAATCTTGGAGGCTGAGGCTTAGACCCGGGGCCGTGTGACAGGCTGTGGAGCCTGATGGTAGAGAAAGTGCTGGGAGTCCTGTGGATGGAGAACAACCGCACAAAGTTGGGGAGTCTGTGAGTGCGAGGACGCGTCTGCGTGCGAGGCTGTGCGCCTGAATGCCTGAATGGTGGGGAGCGTGAGACAGTGAACAAGAGGGGGTGGGTGAGGGGGTGCCGCGTCTAGAGCCGGGATTCGGTCTTTGGGCGCCTCCGGCTGCAGCGAGGGTGTCGGCTCGCCTGCGGCTGGCTGGGGACCTCCGTGCGTGTGCGCGCGTGTGCGCGAGGCGGAGAGCCCAGGGCTCCTCCGCGTGTGGCTGTGCCTCGGCGGCGCGGCCGGGTGTGTGAGCGCGGGCGCGAGCCGAGCGCACAGCCGAGGCGGCGGGCAGCCTGGGTTATCTGAGCCGCTCGGTCTTGGGTGGCTGCGCCCAGATCTCCGGGAGGCGGCGGCGAAGGCGAGACACGTTGTCGGGCCACGGAGGAGCCGGGAAGCCAGACCCAGGCCCGGGCGGCGACGGCGGGAAGCAGAGCATGGAACAGCGCGCGGATCGGGCAGGTAAGAGCTAGGAGAGCTGTCAGAGCCGCAGGCGGGGGCGGGGGCGCATCTGAGAGGGATGGGGGCGGCAGAGCCCAGGGCGGATTCCACTCCTCTTCTCCTACGCTTGGTACCCGGCGGGAGACTGAAAGGGCTGGGGACTGAGGCTCTGCGGCCTCTCCCCACCACTGGGACCCCCCTGGGCCTTCTCTCCTGGTGTTTTCTAAATCTTCCACTAAAAACTTTCCATCGGGAAAACGTGTTTTACAACTTCTCTTGCTCTCTTTGCAGAACTTGACTTTTCTTTTCTGTTGTGCATTTAGGACTTTACCTTTCCACTTTCTCTGGGTGTGTAAATATTTTCACTTCTTCCAAGTTGGAAACATTGGGAAGGCCTTAGTTTCTATTGGTAAAGGAGTGTGTGGTGTGGGCATGGGCGCCTATACTAGTGGGTAGGGAAACGCTGTGTGCACGTCTGTGTGCACCTGTGTGTGAGGGTCTTGTGTATTTGATTATAAACACTAGTGTAGATGTGCCTAACCTAGATGGGTGGGGAGAAGGCTCTGTCCCCCAAATCGAGAGAGGTTCAAAGGAGGCCTAGAGGAGAGGAGGCAGGCCCCAGGGGATTCAGGGGGAGGATCTGAAACTGTTTACCCTAAGGGATAAGGGAGTAGAGGGCTGCTCTATTTTTTCTTCCTTCCTCCCCCTCTCACCCAGTCCTGCCAATTCAGCTTTGCCCATTAGGTGCCAGTGGTGTAGTGCAGGGATGGGAAGCCAAGTACCCAAGTTTAGTTTTGAATTGGTGTGGAGAGAGTGGATCAGATCAGGTTTCTGGAGTTTTCCACATAGTTCCACAGAGGTCAAGGCCTATGTATGGGCCTTTTCTGCCTCACTCCTCACCTTCCCCAAATCTCATTCCCCCTCGTCACCCCCCAGCTCAGGTTCTAGTTCTTTCAGCTGATAACTTCCATCCCACCCACAGCACTACCCTTGCGCTAGTTTTTTGGCCCAATTTCTGGGCTGTCTCCTTTCCCCTCCTGGGATCTTGTCCCCATTGGGGATCTTGGGTCCCCAGGAGTGTTAACTGTGGCCTCCTGGGCTTTTAGGGCTCTGGACAGACCCTCTGTACCACAGGTTTAAGTAGGGAGATCAATAGCAAACAGTTGTAATGATCTAATTAATTATGGCAAAATTAAAAGCGAGTACAAAATCAATCTCTGATGGTGTTGAAGATGGAATTCAATTGAGAGCCCATCTGTGCACCCCCTCGACCGTATAAATATGCAGCCCAAGGACAGACCTAATGTCTGGGCCTTCCTGGGAATCTCTCTCCCCCTTTCTTCCTTTCCTGCATAAGGCTTCTCTCTCCCTCACTCTCTCTGAATCTGTTTTGCCTCCTGAGCCTCCTGCCCCCACCCCTCCTTCCTTCCCTGTCCTGTTCACTCAGGCTCCTGATACTACTACTTTTCCATTTTCCCTCCGGGCAGGCCCTCCCTGCCTTGCAGGCCCGAGGTGAGTGGACCGGGTTCCCCGTCCTGGCAAGTCTCCCAGCAGAGGCATCTAGGTCCTCTCCGCGGTGCCTCAGGAAGAAGGCAGAGCGATGGGGGGCATCCGTGAGCGCCTGTCGAGGTCCTTGTCCCAAGTTTGCTGGCGCTCAGGCTACTCCAGACGAGACTAGGGCGCTTCCCACTTACCCAGGGGCGTCTGCGCCAACCTGCGCCTGGCGGGGTAGGGCAGCCGCTCCCCCAGCGCGAGGGGCACAGCGGCCGGGAGGACCGGTGCGCGTACCGCACTCCCTTTCCCTTCCCTCCGTTCCCGCCTATGCCGGTGCGGGGCTCGCCCTCCAGGCAGCCGCAGCTCGGAGAAGGGTGAGGAGGAGCAGCGGAGCTGGGCAGCAGGCAGGGCTGCGTCCGAGAGAAGGAAGCCGCCATTCCCTCCCAGGCAGCCCCACCGAGCTGAGCCGCCTTGTCTTCCGCCCTCCCAGCCGCCTTCTTTTTTCCTTCTTTCTCCCTCACCGCTCCCGCCCGCTCTCCTGCCCTCATCTCTTCCAGAGCCACGTCTGGCCCCACTCCCTGAGGGTCCCGCGTCCCCCAGAGGGTCTCGCGCCCTTTTTTTTTGGCCCAATCGGGCTTGTTCAAAATGACAATGACTGAGGCGCGCGAGCGAGCGTGCCTGCCGGACGCCCCGGTGCCACCGCCGCAGCCGGGTTTGCGAAAGATGCGGGTTTTACTTAGAAGTGTCGCTGAGCCTGTTCCGCAGCAGCGAAAACCATCAGGAAAGGGGGAGAGAAGAGAAAGGGGAGAGAACCGGCGATCAGGTCGATTGTGGTCTTCAGCCGTCGCCGTCTACACCCTCAGAACCATAAAAATAAGACATTTACTTCGTGTCCTCCCCGCTTCTCCACTGCCTGTCCCAGCCGGCTCCCTGGCTCCCTGTCGCTGGCCCCTGCCTCTCCCTGGTCTGGCTGCCAGGCCCTCACAGCCTGGGGGAGACACAGCGGACGCCTCCTCACCCTGTTATGAATGGCTGTGTTGACCTGCAGGATTGATGGGCGGCCCTGCTGGAAGTGGCTGCGGAGGCCTTGGCCTCCGAGCGGCCTCTGCTGAGGGCAGAGGGAGCAGGGGAGGTGCGGGATATGGGTCCTGAGCTCCTATCTCACCCCGCCTGGGACACAGCTGTCTGCCTAGACACTTCGCCAGCCCCCTCACACACTTTTACACACTCCCACCACACTCACATTCACAGGATTCCCTCACCAAGAGACGCGCAGCCCCCAAGGAGACACATCCGAAATTCTCCTTAATTGATTTAGAAATTGCAAGAGGCTTCCTCCCTCCATTAGTCAGTTTCCTCAATGTCTTCGTTAGCTGCGGGTCTAGACCATACCGCCAGTCTAGACATGGCGGAAGGAACTCCCGCACCCGGGCCTTTTTCTGTCCCAGATTTACTATGCACCTTTTCTTTTCTAGGAACAGGTACAAAGAGTTAAGACATGATCCTGGATGCAGGTGACCCTTCAAGTCTCAAACCAAAGCACTTTTTCCAGAAAGAGATCTTGCCCTGGCTCCTGAGCGATTCGGTTCAGCCCTTTTGTTTCAAGTTCGGGGAATGGAAGGCCTAGACCGCAGAGGGTGGAGGGCAGAGGCTTGCCGTTGCCTGGGGCGGGGGTCTAAGCCTACAGCGAGGGCCCTCCCCTCCCTACCCATCCCCCCGCCTGCCTAACCCTTCGCGTGCTCACACCCGCGCGCACACACAGGCACGCGCGCGCACACACTTACAGGGCCCCCACAGCCACAGCAGCGCCCAGCAACACTCCCTGCCCGACCCGAGGCCACAGGACGGCGGGCCAGGGACCCCCGGGACGTCCTGCCCCAGGCTGGGCGGAGGCAGAGGAGGCAGGAGTCCCCTGAGAGACCCCCTTTCCTTGGGCCTCTCCCTGATTCGGCCAGGCCCTCTCACTCCCGTGTCCCCTCTCCCCTCCGCTCTGGTCCTTTGTCTCCAGCCACCTCACAGCCCGTCCTCCGCCTTGGCGGCCCTGCTCCTCGCCTCCCTGTCGGCCTGGCGTCTCCGTGCCTTACCGGCTCCCGGCTCTGGCGCGCTCTCCGCCTGCGCCTCACAGCCGCACAGCTGCTGGCAGAGGAGGAAGGGAGGGCGGGCGCGCTGCGGACGATCCGAGACCGTAGATTTGGTGGCTGCGCGCAACTCCGGGGAAACTCAGCCCGCGTCCTCCCGCCCCTCTCCAACTATTCCTCAGCGCTGCCGAGCCGCGCGCCCTCGCCCGCCTGTGGCCCCTTCCTTGAATGTCGGCTGTGGCTGTGGTTGTTTCCTACCGCCTGGTCTCCCTGCATCTGGGGTTGCTCTCCCCTTGCCTTGCTCTCTGCTCCCTTTCCGCTGTCCCTTACTGCCGCCTTCCCCTTCCCTCCGCAGCCCCCTTCGTCGCGGAGGCGGTGGCGGGGACGTCCCAGGCCCGCCTGCACTGTCTCCTTCGACCACAGCTGGGTCAGGCCGTGGGCTCCCGGCACAGCTGAGAAAAGGGTTCCTCGACCCTTAGCCACTGACACTCAGCCTCACTCACTCTCTCACCACGGCTTGGGGAGTACGAGAGGGGGCAGCTGGTCGGGTGGGGACCTAGGCTTCGCCCAGATCAGACTCCTCGGGCCTTCTAGAGACAGGTGCCTCCTCAGTTCCCTCAGCACGCCTTTCGCGTCCCCTTTCTTCCCCTCCTCTCTCTCCCTCTCCTGCACACCTCCCCTCAGCCAGGCCTCTCCCCACCGTTTCATCTTTGCTCTGGCTTTGGCAGGTTGACTGCAGGTCCTGGGAGGACCAACTTTCTTTGTTTGGAACAGGACCGGACTGGATTTCCTTCTCCGAGTCCCCAAGTCTCAGCCAGTGAGCCAGCTCCTCCCAATGGTTTTGGCGGACCAGGCGAAGGGAACCACGCCTGAGGCCACAATTAACCCGGCCATTGGGGTGGTGGTGGTGGTGAGGATTTAACTGTGCTGTTGCGGGGGGGGGAGGGGGGGGCCAGGGTGCAGGAAGCAGGAATGGGGGAGGGGCCGGGGGGGCAGACACAGGGCTAAGG
>NW_007727928.1:126921-132465 GCF_000696425.1 Galeopterus variegatus | reverse complement strand
GGGGGAGAAAAACCGTTCGGGGGGGGGGGGGGGGGGGGGGGACGACAGGGTGCAGGAAGCAGGAATGAAGGAGTGGCAGGAGGGACAGACATAGAGCTAAGGATAAACCTGGACGGGGAGTGGTATAATCAATGGAAAAGAAAAAAACATCCAGAAAGGGAGGAATACAGGAGGCAGGGTGGTGAGGAATCTCCAATAACCCTTATAGGACAGAAGCTGGACAGAAAACACCACCTCCCTGCCCTGCCTAGGCACTCTTCCCTCTTTGTGAAAGGTTAATCGTTCAAAAACTGGGCATTTATTCCTTAATCTACTATAGAAATGTTCGGTTTTCAAAATGCCTATTGATTAGTTCCATAGAGTAGACAAGACGGGTGTAATTATCCCCATTTTACAGGTATGAAAGCTGAGGCTCAAAGAAGCAAAGATACTATGCACGTGGTGGCTGCTGCTCCTTCCGGTAGGGTGTGGGATGAGTGACCCCTTTAGCTGTGCAGAGGTCCATGGGTGTCTGGGGAGGGGTAACAAGCTGCGTCCAGGTCTATGCCAGGAATACCAGGGCCTCGATGGGCCCCTTCCCCTCCCCCCACTTCTAGCTTGTTCTCTGTTGGACAGGGCTCTCCACTCCTGTCCTGTAGACCTGCTGGCCCGGTTTCTCCTGGCTTGAGTATTTTTTTCAGTCCCCCAGTCGGGTGGCCCACGGGCAGCAGCCACCTGGCCGGCCCGTGCCTCTAAGAGTCAGCTTTGGTGGCCAAGTGGCTTGCATTGTCGTTTCCCCTCAAAGGGGCTGCGAAGGGCCGGGCAGGTCGCAAGGACCTCTTGTGAGGGGAAGCCGGGTTAAAGGGGGAGGGGCCGCGGAAGATAAAGGCCCAGCACGTGCGCCGGCCTGCACAGGACCAACAGACCGAGCGGGCGGGGCCGCCGGGAGTCAGGCCCCCGGGGCTTCGCGCAGGAGTCCAAATATTGGGAACAAAAGCGGGAAAAGAAGAGTGAGAGCAGGAGGGAGGGAGGGAGCAAGGGAGGGAGCGAGGAAGCAGAAATTAGGGGGTCTTGGATGAAAAAAAAAGAAAGTAGCTTTAGGGGGAATGTGCTGTGGAGTGTGAAATTGCAGCCCATGGTGCTCCATATTGTACCAGAAGCTCTTCCAAAAAAAAAAAAAAAACCCATCCTCCAACGTGACCAGAGGGCTAGGCAGGAGGGGCGGGGAGAGAATGGGGAGGAGGAGGGGAAAGGGCCAGGCGGGAGCCGGCCGAGCTGGAGAGGGCCCGGGGTGCGTGCGCCCGCGGCCTGGGATCTGACCGCCGAGGGGACGCCCGCGTGCGCCGGGACCGGAAGGCGAGTGGGCCGCCCCGGAGTTTGATCGTCAGAACTTTTTTTTTCTTTTTTCTTTTTGGTGGTAATGGTGCTGATGGTGGTGACTTCCCAAACTGGGAATAATCCAGAAAAGGAGCTCGGCTGCGGAGCTGCTGCTCTGCTCTCTCTTCCCTCCTCCGTTTCTGCTTCTCTTCCCTTCGGACTAGTTTCCCGGCTTCGTTCTAAGCAGCTTTTACCCCCCTGAACTTCAGTGCGTTTCATTTGGTCCGCGCTGTAGGGAGCATTTCCTGGGGAGATATATTTAATTTCGGAATATCTAATCCCCTCCCTCGTAGCCCCAGCCCTAGCTCCCCTTGCCGCTCCCCGGGAGATGGAAGGAGGAAGGCAGGCCCAGGCCACGGGGGAGGGGCTCGGCTGGGCGCCCCGGAGGCAGCCCGCGCCCCGCCAGGCCCCCGCCGCCTGGGCCTCGCCGCCCTTCCAAACCGCTCTCGGCCTGGGTGCCTGGGCCGCGGGCCAGGGCCTGCGGGCGGAGGGGAGGCAGCCGCGCCTCCACCTATTCTCGCCTGGGCAGAAAGCTCTGGGCCAGAGAACGGGAAACCGGAAAACGAGCAGAAAGGTCGCCAAGGGAGCGGATGCAAGCGGGGGCAGCGGACAGGGTCTGCACGGGCACTGGACTTCTACACAGATCTGCCCAGAAACGCATTTGGGAGCTTGGGGCTGCGAGTCACGCTTGGCCTGACTTGGGGCGCCTGTGCACAGGCACATTAGAGGGGGGACTGCTTCACGCGGACCTCCGCCTCCCGGGCACCTACACCCAGGCAGAGCAGGCGCGGCTCAGCCGGGGAGCCTGGCAGGGAAGGCAGCGAAGGCGAAGGAGCCGAGATCCACAAGGAAGATTTATTGGGCAGATCAGATGCACAGAGGCGGCTAATGAAGCAAATCCCGAGATGGGTATCAGAGCAACTCCCCAAAAGTTTATTTGCCTTTAAATTTCCGCAGGGAGGCGGGCGCCTTGTTTGAAGTGTAAATGCCCCTAGGTTGGGGGGTGGAAGGGCCGCTTTGAAAACACCAGAGAGAAAAGGTTCATTTAGAGGCAGACGGGAAAAGCAACCAACCCTGACAGGTCGGAGCCCGGGTCGTGTTTGGGGTTGGGTTGTTTTCTTTCTTTCTTTTCCCCTTTCCTCTTCTTTCTTTCTTTCTTTCTTTCTTTCTTTCTTTCTTTCTTTCTTTCTTTCTTTCTTTCTTTCTTTCTTTCTTTCTTTCTTTCTTTCTTTCTTTCTTTCTTTCTTTCTTTCTTTCTTTCTTTCTTTCTTTCTTTCTTTCTTTCTTTCTTTCTTTCTTTCTTTCTTTCTTTCTTTCTTTCTTTCTTTCTTTTCTTTCTTTTCTTTCTTCTTTTTTCCCCCTTTCTTGCCTTTTTCCCCCTCTACTAGACTCTAGAAGAAAGAGAAGAACAGAAAAGGGGGAGTCAGAGGGAAAGGCCAGTGACTGGAGAGAAATCTGAAGGCCAGCCCTTCATCCTGGAGTCCTGAACCTTGGGTAAAAGGGGTTCCTAGTCATCAGGGAGCACTGCTCTTTGACTTTCTAGACTCAGGAATAGGATGGAGCTAAGCAGGAAGCTGCCAGGGACTGGCCTGGCAGGAGGGTGAGTGTCCAGCTACTGCAGTGCTAGGGAGAGCATCCCAAGAATGTGTGTGTGTGTGTGTGTGTGTGTGTGTGTGTGTGTGTGTGTGTGTGTGTGTGTGTGTGGTGTCTGGGATCATAGGGCTACCTGGGAATTGGACTATCATGGAAAGGTCTTTACTCCTCCAGAGGGTGCATGTGCAGGATAGGTGTGTAAGTTCAACTTCCAGCACATATTGTGCATTAAGATCCCTTCACAAAATGTAAAAATCTCTCTTACCCAATATGTGAAAATGCCTGTTGTCCATGCCCACACTTTATAGTATGTGTAACGCAGGCATATATCTAGCTGGTTCTAGAAAAATGTCTATGTGGAGAGGGGCAGTGGGGGTCTACCCACAGGTTTGTTCCTGCAATAGTTTAGACTTCCCAAGATCTGACTTCCTGGATGAGCAACATAAGGAGATCTGAAGCAAATGATCCTTTAGTTTTAAGCACCTCTCAAAAAGGACCCTTCCTCAAGGTTCCTGTCCCCACCCCCTCCTACTTCTGGGTAATTGCCTCCCCAACGAAGCCCAAGGCTGTACAGCTAATACCACTTGAGATCCCTTGCTCCCAGGCCTGGGAGCTGTTCCTTTTAGGCTACGCGAACTCTGTTTTCCATTTCGTTCCCCACAACTAAGTTAGTGCGTGTTCGTGGGGTTGGTGAGGCCAAAGCAAACCCAGGAGCGCCATCTGCAGGCCTCAAGAGGAAAAGATTGACCTTCGGGCCGGACCCTGCGCTTTCAACCTCCTGCTTCAAGGAAACCTGCTTGGCCACCCAAGAAAAGTGAGGCTGGGGTCTGGGAGGGGGTTAGGAGGGGAGGGCTTATTCCTTCCCAGAATTACCCTGCAGATGGATTAAGCGGATCGGGCTCAGGAGGATTTAAGAGGAGGGCAAATACCAAAATCCCGGCGGACCCAGCTCCCTAAGGAGTAGAAGGCTCAGAACCCTGCCGGGCTGAGCCTGGCCCGAGTCCCGCCCGAGGAGTAAGGGCCTCCCCAAAACCCGCGTAGGAGATGCCCAGTAGGAGTCAGGCTGAGTCGGACTAAGTCGGATGGCTGCGGCCCCTGATACTATCTGCCCCCTAGGCTCTGGCCATAAGGACAGGAGCGCAAGTCCGTGGCCCTTCCCCGTGGCGCCCCGGGCTGCAGACAGGAGCCGGAGGAACCTTGGGTCCGGGCGGCAAGAGCGCAGCGCAGCGCGGGCTGCGCCGAGCCGCCCTCTCGCAGACCTAGGGATGCGGGGGTAGGGGGGGGAGCAAAAGGAGGGAGAGAGTGAGTTAAAACATCAGCTGAAGTGCCAAGATGATTTATGAGACGAGGGAAAATATTTCATAAAGATCTCCCGGATATTCTGTACTTAACCAGTTAGGAGACAAAGGGTTTCTTCTGCCTGGTGCGTGCGAGCGGACCCAAGCGAACAAGGCAGTGAGTGCCGGCGAGGGCTGCGGAGGCCGGCCGGGCGTGCTGCATCTCCTGCGCTCGCTCCGGATCCGCCGAGCTAGCCGCGGGCGGCGCTGAGCTGCGTTCGCAGCCTCTTCTCGCCGTCCGAGGAGAGCCGGCCTTGGTCTCCCGCATCCTTTGCCGCCAGCGACCAGCCGCTCCGCACGGTCTCCCTCCTCAATCCCTCTTCCCCCGGCCGCTCCAGGGTCCAGGAGCTAAGTCCCAGGGCTCTTCCGAGGCCCGTGAGTGCCACCGAGACAGGTGGGTCCTCGCCAGAGGTCTCCGCTCAGTTATGAACCCAGCATTGTGGACTGCCTAAACCCATGTGGGCAAAGGGATGAGGGAGGCCCTGCGCCGCCGCGCTTGGGACGGAGAGGACGAACTGCCGGGCACTTTGCCCCGGAATGAGAATTGGGAGTGCGCGGGCAGGGAGGTATCTCAGGACCAGAGAGAGGAAGGAAGAGCCAGGAAGAAGCGGAAGGGAACTTAGAGCTGAGGGTGCTGAGTGGTTTTAGGGCTGGGGATGTAGAGTGGGTCCGGGACCGCGCGGCCCACGCGGGCACTGGCCAGTGGATGGCAGGGCTGGGCGAGGTGGCACTGAGAGCCCGGCTCCCGAGGACGGCGCGCTCCGCGGCGCTCGGTTGTTGCCTGAATATTCATCAGACTGGCCGCTCTTTATCCTTATCTGACGTTTATCTCCTCGGCGAGTTTCGTTTCTCAGTGTAGTTTTAATCCCGGGCTCCCACTCCCCTCCCCCGGCCCGTTCTCCTGCCTCGCTCTCTCTTCCTTTGCCCGCTGCTCTATCCCTCCCTCTCTCGCCTTTCCCCCTCCTCTGCCCTCCCCTCGCCGGCACCGGAGTGACAGGCGCGGGGCCCTCCTCGCCGAAGCTCGGGGCTCCGGCGCTGGCGAATCACAGAGTGGTGGAATCTATTGCCTTTGTCTGACAAGTCATCCATCTCCCGGCGCGGGGAGGGGGAGGGGGTCTGGAGGGGGCTTTGCAGCTTTTAGAGAGACACACACGGGGAGCCGAGGCTCCAGTCTCCGGCCGAGTCTTCTCGCAGCCGCAACCCACCTGGGGCCAGCCCAGCGCTGCCCGCGCCGCTCGGCTCCCTCCCTTCCTCCCGG
>NW_007727928.1:122186-125921 GCF_000696425.1 Galeopterus variegatus | reverse complement strand
AAAAAAAAAAAAAAACCCATCCTCCAACGTGACCAGAGGGCTAGGCAGGAGGGGCGGGGAGAGAATGGGGAGGAGGAGGGGAAAGGGCCAGGCGGGAGCCGGCCGAGCTGGAGAGGGCCCGGGGTGCGTGCGCCCGCGGCCTGGGATCTGACCGCCGAGGGGACGCCCGCGTGCGCCGGGACCGGAAGGCGAGTGGGCCGCCCCGGAGTTTGATCGTCAGAACTTTTTTTTTCTTTTTTCTTTTTGGTGGTAATGGTGCTGATGGTGGTGACTTCCCAAACTGGGAATAATCCAGAAAAGGAGCTCGGCTGCGGAGCTGCTGCTCTGCTCTCTCTTCCCTCCTCCGTTTCTGCTTCTCTTCCCTTCGGACTAGTTTCCCGGCTTCGTTCTAAGCAGCTTTTACCCCCCTGAACTTCAGTGCGTTTCATTTGGTCCGCGCTGTAGGGAGCATTTCCTGGGGAGATATATTTAATTTCGGAATATCTAATCCCCTCCCTCGTAGCCCCAGCCCTAGCTCCCCTTGCCGCTCCCCGGGAGATGGAAGGAGGAAGGCAGGCCCAGGCCACGGGGGAGGGGCTCGGCTGGGCGCCCCGGAGGCAGCCCGCGCCCCGCCAGGCCCCCGCCGCCTGGGCCTCGCCGCCCTTCCAAACCGCTCTCGGCCTGGGTGCCTGGGCCGCGGGCCAGGGCCTGCGGGCGGAGGGGAGGCAGCCGCGCCTCCACCTATTCTCGCCTGGGCAGAAAGCTCTGGGCCAGAGAACGGGAAACCGGAAAACGAGCAGAAAGGTCGCCAAGGGAGCGGATGCAAGCGGGGGCAGCGGACAGGGTCTGCACGGGCACTGGACTTCTACACAGATCTGCCCAGAAACGCATTTGGGAGCTTGGGGCTGCGAGTCACGCTTGGCCTGACTTGGGGCGCCTGTGCACAGGCACATTAGAGGGGGGACTGCTTCACGCGGACCTCCGCCTCCCGGGCACCTACACCCAGGCAGAGCAGGCGCGGCTCAGCCGGGGAGCCTGGCAGGGAAGGCAGCGAAGGCGAAGGAGCCGAGATCCACAAGGAAGATTTATTGGGCAGATCAGATGCACAGAGGCGGCTAATGAAGCAAATCCCGAGATGGGTATCAGAGCAACTCCCCAAAAGTTTATTTGCCTTTAAATTTCCGCAGGGAGGCGGGCGCCTTGTTTGAAGTGTAAATGCCCCTAGGTTGGGGGGTGGAAGGGCCGCTTTGAAAACACCAGAGAGAAAAGGTTCATTTAGAGGCAGACGGGAAAAGCAACCAACCCTGACAGGTCGGAGCCCGGGTCGTGTTTGGGGTTGGGTTGTTTTCTTTCTTTCTTTTCCCCTTTCCTCTTCTTTCTTTCTTTCTTTCTTTCTTTCTTTCTTTCTTTCTTTCTTTCTTTCTTTCTTTTCTTTCTTTTCTTTCTTCTTTTTTCCCCCTTTCTTGCCTTTTTCCCCCTCTACTAGACTCTAGAAGAAAGAGAAGAACAGAAAAGGGGGAGTCAGAGGGAAAGGCCAGTGACTGGAGAGAAATCTGAAGGCCAGCCCTTCATCCTGGAGTCCTGAACCTTGGGTAAAAGGGGTTCCTAGTCATCAGGGAGCACTGCTCTTTGACTTTCTAGACTCAGGAATAGGATGGAGCTAAGCAGGAAGCTGCCAGGGACTGGCCTGGCAGGAGGGTGAGTGTCCAGCTACTGCAGTGCTAGGGAGAGCATCCCAAGAATGTGTGTGTGTGTGTGTGTGTGTGTGTGTGTGTGTGTGTGTGTGTGTGTGTGTGTGGTGTCTGGGATCATAGGGCTACCTGGGAATTGGACTATCATGGAAAGGTCTTTACTCCTCCAGAGGGTGCATGTGCAGGATAGGTGTGTAAGTTCAACTTCCAGCACATATTGTGCATTAAGATCCCTTCACAAAATGTAAAAATCTCTCTTACCCAATATGTGAAAATGCCTGTTGTCCATGCCCACACTTTATAGTATGTGTAACGCAGGCATATATCTAGCTGGTTCTAGAAAAATGTCTATGTGGAGAGGGGCGGTGGGGGTCTACCCACAGGTTTGTTCCTGCAATAGTTTAGACTTCCCAAGATCTGACTTCCTGGATGAGCAACATAAGGAGATCTGAAGCAAATGATCCTTTAGTTTTAAGCACCTCTCAAAAAGGACCCTTCCTCAAGGTTCCTGTCCCCACCCCCTCCTACTTCTGGGTAATTGCCTCCCCAACGAAGCCCAAGGCTGTACAGCTAATACCACTTGAGATCCCTTGCTCCCAGGCCTGGGAGCTGTTCCTTTTAGGCTACGCGAACTCTGTTTTCCATTTCGTTCCCCACAACTAAGTTAGTGCGTGTTCGTGGGGTTGGTGAGGCCAAAGCAAACCCAGGAGCGCCATCTGCAGGCCTCAAGAGGAAAAGATTGACCTTCGGGCCGGACCCTGCGCTTTCAACCTCCTGCTTCAAGGAAACCTGCTTGGCCACCCAAGAAAAGTGAGGCTGGGGTCTGGGAGGGGGTTAGGAGGGGAGGGCTTATTCCTTCCCAGAATTACCCTGCAGATNAGGCGACACGGCGGCGGCGGCCGCGCTGCTCCCGCTCCTCTGCCTCCCCATGGATATGCACTGCAAAGCAGACCCCTTCTCCGCGATGCACCGTGAGTACCGGCGCCCGGCTCCTGTCCCAGCTCGGGGCTCTCTGTCCCAGCCCTGTCCAGTCCCGGCGCGGACCCGGCCCCCAGCGCTTAGGTCCCATCTTGAAGGCCAGGCTGGCTTCTCTCCCTGTCCCTCCTTTGGTTCTCCCTCTTTCCTTCGCCCGGTGTTTATAGCCTCCAGCTTCTCTCCCCTCTGCCTTCTGTCACCCATACTCATCCCTGCGCCTGCCTTCCTACCTTCCCTGGTGCCCATCACCTGCCCTTGCTCCTTCCACCTGCTCCTTCTAAGGTCGTGGGATCCACAGCCCTGGGCCCTCCAGCCACCCACTTCCTAGTCAGCCTCTTGCCCTAGGCTGGGGACTAATTGGCGGGCAGTTTTCAGGATGTTGTGTTGTGTTTTCTCTACCCTTTTTCTCAGTGTTTCTCTGCCTCCCCCTCCATTTCTACCTTTTTCAAACTTAGACTTGTGGGTGTCCAGAAGGAGACTCCTAGCGTGAGCAGCCTCTGTCAGGACAATTGGGCAGAAGAGTGTGGGGGTGGGGTGCCCCCTTCTGACCCTCATCTCTCAGCGTCTCTGGGTCCTTCCAGCCCATCTAGGGATTCTCGTGGGCTGGTTTGAGATATGTCCTTCCTTTTCCTTTCTTTCCCACCTCCCTCCCCACTCCTTCCCCTTCCCTTTTCTTTGAGTTGGGAATCTGAGGTTAGCAAGACATGGTGGTCATCTTTCCCTGCCTGGGAGATGCTCTAAAAACAAAGAGGGGTTACGAGAAGAGATCGAAGTCAGGGAGGAAACAAGTAGCGCAGCCTTCCAAGCGGGGCCCTGGGACCTGAGAGCAGCTCCTTGCCTGCCTCCCACTTTCTGTTGAGGACCATGCAGCCAGCGACCTGTCCAGGGGGTCAGCAAAGAGAAAAGAAATGAGGAGGAAAGAACAAAAGGAAGGCAAATGCCAAAGCTGGGGAGAAAGGAAAGAGAAATCAACACAAAGGGAAGGAAATTAAAGGGAAAAAATTGAAAGGACGTTACAGGGAAAAAAAAGGAGAAAAGAAATAGAAAAATAGGAAAAGAAGGAATTATTTTTATGAAAATTGAATTTAGC
>NW_007727928.1:99323-122079 GCF_000696425.1 Galeopterus variegatus | reverse complement strand
GAAAGAACAAAAGGAAGGCAAATGCCAAAGCTGGGGAGAAAGGAAAGAGAAATCAACACAAAGGGAAGGAAATTAAAGGGAAAAAATTGAAAGGACGTTACAGGGAAAAAAAAGGAGAAAAGAAATAGAAAAATAGGAAAAGAAGGAATTATTTTTATGAAAATTGAATTTAGCTAATTCGTCATGTTTTTAGCTTGGAAAACTATGCCGAGATTTTTTTTTGCAGGCTTTTTTTTTTTTTTTTAAAGACAAGATTCTAAACAGAAAATTCTCCATCTGCAGATTAATAATTAAGGATAATTTATAACTTTTCACAAGGAAACTTTTTAGACCCGGCTTGGATCTATGCTTAGGACAAGAGAGCCGAGGAGGAGGGCTGTGTTTTTCTCTAAGCATGTATTTGGCGTTACAGGGGGAGCTTTAAAAAAAAAAAAAATGCTCCTGAGATAAAATATATTTCCCTAAGTAATTTCCAAGCACAGGAATCCCGAACCGGGGGCTTCGGGCCGCCGCAGGTCTAGGCGAGCCAGAAAGCCCAGCTCCTTCTCGGAGGGAGTGGAACCGGCTCCACCCGCCGTCTGCGCCCAGCCCGCCTGCCTCTCGCGCGGCCCGGCTGCTACTCTCCTCTCTTGCCGACTCAGCCGGGGATCCGCCGAGTCCCGGACGCCCATAAGGAGCTACTGTGAAACCCAAAGGGGAGCAAGGCGAGCAGAAGGTGGTCGGAGGAAGGGAGAGAGCCGCGGCGCGGGCCGGCGGGCCGGCGAGACACCGCAGCCTGGGTCCGCGCCGGCGGCGCTGGCGCATTCCGGGCCCTACTCAGCGCCGGCTCCGGTCGGCCCCCGACCCTGGACTCCCTCCGTGCCCCCTTTTCCTCCCCACCCCTTAGATTGGGGCCGAGCGGCCGGGCCCAGAGCCCGGAGAGGCTGAATTATTCATCTTTAATCTGCCCGCAGCTGCCGCCTTTTCATACCGGTAACGCGAGTTCTCCCGGGGCCTAAATTATTGATGGTCGGGGTTTGGAGGGAGGGGAGAGGTGAGGAGTGGGGCTAGAGATAGGGAGCTAAGGGGGTCGGGGGTAAAACAAGAGGTTCCGGCCTCCCTCCGCCGCCCGAGCAGAGGCCTCTCACCAGGGGTTTCGCCCAAGCTTGATCTTGGTCCCTCCAGAAGGGGACGGGAGAGAAACGAAGGGGGCGCAGATGTCCCCGCTTTCTCCGAAACTCGCTTGAGGCTAGCGGGGCAGGGGCTGCAGGTTTGCCGGTCTGGTCCGGCCCGATTCAGCCGCTGGAAGTCTCTGCGCTTGGATTGCTCAGTAACTGCGGCTGCGGGTGGATCGCTCTGGGTGCAGGATTTCTAGACTGCTGTAGGCCAGGGAGCATGGGCACCGGGCAGCGCCCTCAGGCCTGGCACCCGGTGGCCGCCTAGGCTCCGAGGTTGGGACCCCGCGCTGGAACCGGGTGGGAAACCCAGTGCCCTCCTCTTGGTCAGGAGGGCAAGCGCCCTGGCTGCTAGGTTTCCTAAGTGGCTGCCGAGGTCTGAGGGGTCAGAGGGACGCGAGCTGGGTTGGGCTGGCTATATAGGGTGCCCCGTGAGTCCTCAACCCGCCGGGGCGGCCGGTGTCATGCGACCTGGGCGAGACGGTGGTTCTCAAGCCGGGTGCAGTACGGCAGGCGGGCGAGCTCTAGCGGCCTGCGCTCTCCGGCTGCTGCCAGGAGCCGCGCCGCTGTCGCCGCCTCCTAGTCTCTGAGCGCAGCAGACCCCGGTCCCTGCCTCTTCCCGTCCTCTCCCCTCCACCTGGTTTTCTTTCCACTTTAGACACTAGGAGGGTGAGGGGGAAATATGGTCCCCAAATATCTAAAAGACAGAAACATAAAGGGAAAAAAACCTCCTGATCAAAAACAAAATAAAACCAAAAACAGAGAAAGAGGTAGGAAAATTCCGACTAAAAATGAATACAAGAAGAGAGGCAGAGAGCAAAGGGGTGGGTGTCCCAGGGACTTTCACCTTCTCTGTGCTTGGGGCTCTGATGGACAGAGTCAAGGAACCCCAACCCCCCAAATCACCCGCCTCCAAGCCCCAGCACTCACCAATTCCCCCCTTGCCGGCGGCACAGGCGGACCCTGCCCCGCACTAGCTGCGTCCTCTGCCCGGCCCTTTCCCTCCTCGCGTTCCCACGTTCTTTCCCGCGAGCATTAATTCCCCTTTGCTGTTTTTTCCCCCCTCCCCCTTCTTTTTCCTCCTCTGGCTTCTCCATTCCTTCCTTCACTTTCTTGTGTCGCACCGGTCTAAGAATCGTGTTCTTTCCCAGCCCTCCGCCCAGCACCTGCCCTTCCGCGTTTCTACGGCCCCGCGGGTTCCAGTCCCCAGTCCTCCGTGTTGCGGTCGGCCCGTCACCTTCCTGCGCGATTTCGGAAACGTGCCCCTCCGCCCTGCCTGCTCCCTCTGCCCATCCCGGCCCGCGGACCCTGACTAATGGCCGGTCCCTGCTGTGTGTGGGGTGTTGTGTTTTTTTTTCTTGTCTCTCCCCAGCAGGGCACGGGGGTGTGAACCAGCTCGGGGGGGTGTTTGTGAACGGCCGGCCCCTACCCGACGTGGTGAGGCAGCGCATCGTGGAGCTGGCCCACCAGGGTGTGCGGCCCTGTGACATCTCTCGGCAGCTGCGGGTCAGCCACGGCTGTGTCAGCAAAATCCTGGGCAGGTGAGGGCCTCGGAGCTGTCTCGGGAGACGCCCTGCCTCCTTTCCCGGCCAACCTTGGGTCTCTGGTCCGAGGACTTGGCTAAAAGTCTAGAACAGCCCCCCCCCACCCCACCCCTCTGCCGAGTGGGAGAGGGAAATCCCCAACTCAAGGGGATCTGGAGAGCTGCTCCTTTTGGAGAGGGTGCTCAGGTGGTGAACGCGGGCCCCAGGAGCTAGGATGGAGCAGGGTCGGTCACCCAGTGCCTGCCCTTCTCCAGGGCCCTCGCTGAGAGGCAGCCAATTCCTGGCTTCAGAAAGGGAGAGATGCATTTTCTAGCCGTGTTAATGCAGATAGGGATTAGAGGAATGGGGTAGGGAGCAAAAACGGATTTCCAAGAGGAGAAAAAGCAGCATTTGAGAGGCGGAAGGAGGGTCCTGGTTCATATAGCAGCCTTTTGCTCAGTAAGAAAAGGCTGGAGGTGATGCCTCAGCCCTGGTCGGCTGGGAAGCCTCACTGTTCCTTCTGCTCTTCCTAAATTGAAGGCTGGCTTTCACTCCTGGAGGCGCCTATTGCGGCTGGTGTGAACCCAGCCCCTGGTGTGTCCATTTCTCTGGAGGAAGCGTCCCCCTTGTCCTTCCCTCATCCTCCTCCACGGTGTCCCTGCCAAGCACCCTCTGGAAGTCAGCTGAGCCACATTGGGCCTTTTCCCTCTGCACCACCGCTGCCTCGGGCAGGAGAGTGGCTCAGCAGCTCTGGAGCCTGCAGCCCCCCTGCCCCTGCCACTACCCACTTCGCGCTGACCCTACCCGCCTTCCGGGCGCAGGTATTACGAAACCGGCAGCATCAAGCCCGGAGTGATCGGCGGCTCCAAGCCCAAAGTGGCAACGCCCAAAGTGGTGGACAAGATTGCTGAGTACAAACGACAGAACCCGACTATGTTCGCCTGGGAGATTCGCGACAGGCTCTTGGCCGAGGGCATCTGCGACAACGACACGGTGCCTAGCGTCTCTTCCATCAACAGGTGAGCAAGCCACTGGGGCCTGCAGGGTGGGACTGCAGCTCCTGGCCTTTGCCCACAGGGGAGTCTCCCTGAGGCTGGTCTCCCACTTTGTCCAGCCTATGCCCTTCCTCTCCGCTTTTGGCCTAAAGTTCTTTGGGCAGGGTGAAGGACCTGGGAGGCAGAGAGACAGATAGACAGACAGACAGGGCTGTCTCCTGTTCAGGGCTGGCTAATCCTGCCAGGCTTCTCCCGCCAGTGTCCTGGAAATGAATCCAAGTGTTTGTGGTAATTAAGACTCCAAGATTACACGCCTCGGGATCTAGAGACAATCACAGCCCGCAGCCGAAGCCTTTAAAATGACCAGTGTCTATTCATTGCCTCCAAACAGACTTCCCTTTCTAAAGGCATGCTCCCTTCCCTAGGGGCAGCCGCCTGTCCTGGCTCCCCCACCCTCCCTGCCTGCTCCCACAAAGCTTGCGTCCCAGGAGCCCAAGTCTTGCTAGCCAGCTCTGCACAAATTTCCGGCCTACAAGCACTGGTATCCAGGCCTGTGGAGTAAATGCCAACCACCAGCCAGCAATTGGCAGGGAATAGAGGAGCTGGATAAGGAGTGGGATGGCAGGCAGGGAGTGAGAACTCCAGACTAAGACTGAGCCTTGGGAGATGCCCCCAGCCACCTATGGTGTCTATCTCTAGGCTGAAGTCTTTGCACTGATGATAGGCTCTAGCATCTGGGAATGATATGTAAGATAGTTAGGTATCCTAATCCCCAAACCACTTGAGTGTGCTCTCTGGGAGAACACATGTGCACACTCCATATGTATACACCTAGCCAGTGTGCCAAGGTGCCTGTCTGTAGTGGCTACAGAACATATGAGCAGCAGTTGGGCCCAGTAAGCCAGGCTGACTTCATGATCATAGAACTGCACAACCTGACAGTTGTACACAGAGACCCCCTGCCCAAGTTGCACACCAGTTAGAAGCAAGTCCCAGACAGCATTAGCCCCCCCCCCACTTTAAGGCACCCCCAAATAATAAGAGCGCTAAAGGCTTCATACCCTTGTTATTCTCTGTACTCTTCATAGGCTCATTATCAGGGCAACTAATAATTCAATAGTGCCTTTTTCTGAAACTGGCATCCCATATCAAGCCTTTTTTTTAAAATATTTTGCAAATGATATGGAATTATCCCAAATCATCCTGAAAACAGCAGGTAAAATTAGCTGGTAGAATGTACCTTGGCTAAAGAAGATTCCCTCTGCCACACTCGTGCTGTAACGTACTGCGAGGCGACCCCAGAAATTATCCCAGTGTGTGCCATCTGTATTAAAATGGTTATTCAGTTATGAACAGGGTAACATAATACTGATCAGCTAATTATACACCCTCCGAAAACCCTCCAGCTCCCAGGGCATGGCTCAGCCAGGTATTGAAAGCATAGTGATTTGACATTCAGATACTTTCCAAAGGAGCTGGAGAAAGAACCTGGGTAGTTTGGGAGAGGAATAAGTCCTTTGCATTTAAAAGCCAGGGGAGGAGACTGGGGAAGCTTGGGACTGGAGGGGAAAGGGACAAAGCATTTTTTCCTGAGCCATCCAGAGACTTAGCCTCTTGTCTGGCTGCTGGTCCTGGGATTGAGTTGGAACTGAGGTCTGGGGAAGAGAACGGCTGGGGCCAAGAGTGGCTCTGCTGAGGAGCAATGCTGCTGGGACCAGGTGGTGATGTTCTGGAAAACATTTGAGAGAAATGCTCATTGTCAGTGATAGAATTTGCAAGTCTTTGGGGGGAACCCAAGACATGTGCGGTTAAAGTGATCTGTTGCTCTTGAAAGGCGTGGAGGAGTGGAGCAACAAGGCAGGTGTGGTGGCAGCCTTGCCTAACACCCCTTGCCCCCCATCCCCCAAACAGGTACCCTTCACTGGTGAGATGTTTTTGGAAGCTGTCTTGGGCACAGTTTGGGGAATACTTTTATCCTGAAAAGCTATAGAGAGCAGGGAGCAGGTGACCTCTGGATCAAGCTCCAGAGGGCTTGCAGTGCATGCACAAGTGCTGGGAGAAAGTAGACAAGTCGGCACAAGTGGGATGAGAGTGGGGGTATGAACGGCCTCAGCTTGACACCTCTGACAGCTGCAGAAGCCACCAGCACAGAACCCTATCACCTGAGGAGCACGTAGGCTTCCTTTGGTGTGGAGAAATGGCCATCTGTGGGCAGGTGTTGCTGGAGATGGAGAGGGAGTGGGAGGACAGGAATGGGAAGCCACTGGCAGCCTGGGCAGCCAGCCCTGGGTCCGCAGTTAGGCGTCATGGCTTGCTTTGTCAACAAGGAATAGTCAGGCTGCTTTCAATTTTGCTTTGAGCCAGGATCCTCCTGTGGTTCATTCATATTTTAGAAAGAATTCTGGGGGCTTCCCAGTGTGCAGCCAAGTTGGGGCTGGAGGAACACATCTGGGTACCACATTCTTCATCCCTGTAGGTGCTTTGCTCTCAGGTGTGTTGTTTCACCCTAAATCCTGACAGAGGTGGGATGTTTCTGCTGGTGCTGGTTATGTCAGGAACTTGGCCCTTTCTCAGTTTAGAGAATTCTCCCCCATTGTAGAAACAGCCAGGGGATTTTGCTTTGTGCAAAAAGTGCAGTGCACTGGGGAATGGGTGGGTCTTGACTTTAGAGCTTTATTGTTGGTGAGGTGTCCACTTGTGTTGGGTACTTTCTGTTATGAGTAAGGATGTTCCTGAGCCAGTGGTTGGCAGGAAAGAGAGTCCACACATGCTCACCCACCTGAGCCAAAGGGTTTTCGTCTTCTCCTCCCCAAAACAGATGCTGTCGCTGCACTTGAAATACGCCATTGTGGTTAAAAACTAAATTGCTTTTCATGCTTTAAAAATGATTTTGGCATTCTCTGTTCCTGTCGTGATAAAGGCTTGGCCGTCCACCCTGCATTCACCTTAGCAAATCCTCGTAGAAATGCCTCTCTGAGCCAAAAGAGTGGGTCACAGAGGTCTCCCCACTCTCAGAGACCACCATCAGAAATCCTGAGGGTTGACTGGGTTTCTTAGCACATGGAATTTATCTGAATCATTCTAAGTTTTGGGTTACTGATCGCTGAGCAGAGAGTTGCCAGCTCTTCAGCTTGTACATCACGGCTGTAGAGGGTGGGTGTTTATAAACAGGTGACTTTAGATTGAAACTTGGTGTGGGAAATGGCCTGGAGGAGGGAGGGGTGGAGGGAGATCCATGCTGCTGAACGGAGAAAAAGTCACCTAGTTACATTGCCGAGCAATTGACTAGGCAGGAAGGATTTTCCTGATTATATGCCAAAGTCTTCTGGTTTGGCTGTTGCTCTGGGTAGGAAATACAGCTCCTTTGAAAGAACAGACACAAACTGCAGATAGAGTCTAGGGTTACTGCAGATCCCCTGAGGGTGCTTTCTTGGAATGAACTGACAATAAGGGCATTGCCTTCTAACTTTTTAAGCTTGCCCTACACTCTTTGGGGTGAGGGCACTCCCCACCTCTAGATCTTTGGAGTGGACTCTGGCACAGTCAACTCCTCACCGATCATCCCTACCCACATTCTGCCTTAGTCTGTTTGGCTCTAAGTGAGCACATTCATTCTCCTAGCCATGGCAACACAGGTTTCAAGAAGGCTACAGCCCCAGCGCTATGTTAGAGAAGTCCATCCTGTGTCATTTGGATGTACCCTTGTGTCATTCTCAGGTCTTTGTTAGAGGTCTGGCAGTGGGGTGCCATGGTCTACCAGATGTTCATTCAAAGACCTTTCCAAATAAGCTGGGAGCCACTCATTCTAGCCAAGGAAATGTGGAAGACACATTCAAGGCTAGGGTCTATTTCTCCCTCTCTGAAACTCAGGTTCCAGAACATTACATATTAGATTCTGGACTTGGCTTGGCATGAAGCTGGGCAAGAGGGGTGGCATTGCCTGCTGCATCTTCAAGGTTAGTTGAAGCTGTTGGTGGTCAGGGCTTTCGGCCTCATAGCAGAGAGCCAGGGCAGGTTGGTGAGTTAAGAAAAACTTCTACCCACAGAGGAATTGGGAGCAATAAAGACAGAGAACTTGCCTTCTGTGGCCCTGAACCTAGCAGACAGGGCCCACAAATAGCAGACAAACATGCCAGTTTCTGTCATAGAAGCCTTGCCCACCTGTCTTTCCCCAGAAACAGTCCACTGCTGATGAGGTTGCCCATCCTTAGAATAATATGTTGATACTCCCGTCCCTTACAAAGAGCTGGCTTTGTCCTGAAGAGACCATTTTTGTTTCCTTAGTTGTTTTAGCCTGGGCTTCTTGGCCAGCAGTCACATTGGCCTGACTGTCTCTCTGTTGGCTAGTTCTGTTGGTATCCAGGCCACAGAATGGCCTTCAGGTGAGAGCAGAGGCTGGTTGCCCTGAGCTCTTACCTCAGCTGGCAACTCTCGAGAAGAGGTAGACAGGAGGGCTTGTTCCTAACAACTGCTCCAGGTGGGTTGTAGAGAGTGATGCAAAGAAGAAATGAGATGGGAAAACATAAATAAATAAATAAATAAATAGTGTCCCAACTGTTCTGAGAACTCAATAAAACAATCACATCACATATGAAGAGGCATAAATCTTGTGTCTGCACAGGTAACCTACTCAATTGCTTTTATTATCGCTCAGACTGCCTCCATTTATTACCGTCCACAGCCTGGGCAAAGGGGGCCTCGTGGAGGGTGGTCTCCAGTGCAATTCTACACCCCAAGAGGCAACAATCTGCCCATACAACGAGGGATTTCGATGGGAGCCCAGGAAGGGCCCATCTGTCTGCTTGAAAACCAATCAATAACTCTGTAACCAGAGCCCTTGTCACAGGGAAATGGACAACACAACAGTTCAATAGAGGGGCCACAGGGGGAATTAGCCAAGTGGAGATGGGGCGAGGCAGGAGCAGCCCCTACAGAAAGGAAATGGGGTGCCTGGAGAAGGGGAGATTAGGGAGGGATGGAGATGTGGCAAGGAGAGCAATAGCTTCATATGCGTATTGGCACAAGGGCTATTACCTTGCGAAGTTGGCCCAGGAAATGAAAGCAACGTTGGAAGTTAGGGTGGTAGGGAAAATGTATTTTGGAGGGCATTTGGGGAATGGGCTTGTTCTGGTACACATGGGATGGTGTGATTGTATATGTGATGGTATGCGCTTGTGGACTAGAATATTACTGTTTCTAGAGAGAGTAGCAATGGCAATAACTGGTGCAGAAGATTAATCACACCTCGCTCCCAAAAGGCTGCACCTTGAAGGGGGGGGCTCCCTATAAGCCCACATGGAATGGGGTTCTGCTTCCTGGTCTTCTTGGCAGAACTGATGAAGGAAAACCTTAAATCAGGGGCCCTATTGTCTATTCCCAGCTTTCTAGATCTCCAGCTCTAGCTCCTCTGCAATTTTGCCTCTTAATGCTCGGGTCTGTCCTTAGCCCCTCTTTGTTGCTACCTGGAGTTGGGATTTCTTATATTAAGAGGAAAATGTATATACTAGAAAGAATTCTTTTTTCACTTCCTGTTCTTTAAAAGAACGCAGTAAAGGGTGCTCATCTGACCTGCTGATTCTCTGAACTCCCCTGTTTCTTCTCATACCTCTCCCACCCCTCCAAGCCAGGTGTTCAGAGCTCAGATTCTCACAGGGGAAGCAGCTACAGGTGCAGCTGTGCCTAGTGCAGCATCCCCGACCGTGGGTGAGTCTAGAGAAGAGAGAAGGGCCCCTGAGGTCTGAGGACTGGGAAATAGCGTCACCACCAATGCCCAAATAGCAAGCGAAATATTAGAACAGGTGAAAAATTAAATCACCTTGGGTTTCTCTATCTACACTGAACGTCTGGGTTGAGATGTCTTTCTCCTGTTGAACAGGTTATTTGTTTTGGTGCTATAAAGGCACAGCTTAAATATATTCATGATGGTTTAGTCGCAGAGGTTGATATCATCTGTGTGCATGGATTTGTGTGTTTGTGTGGACCTACTTGTGTCTGCTCTTAGGTAAAAGGGCTCTGAGGCCAAGAGGAGGAAAGGGAAGAAGGCCCACAGGCACGACCTGCAGTCACAGACAAAGGCCTGACACCTTGTATTTGAGTCAGAACCACCAGCGAGGTAGTCATTGGGCCACTGGGCCAGGTGGCAGCAGTCATAGGGCTGGGCTAAAGATTCCTCACTTCATAATTTAGGCAATGACCTGCAGTCACAGACAAAGGCCTGACACCTTGTATTTGAGTCAGAACCACCAGCGAGGTAGTCATTGGGCCATTGGGCCAGGTGGCAGCAGTCATAGGGCTGGGCTAAAGATTCCTCACTTCATAATTTAGGCAAACTGGGGCCAAATTTTCCTTCAGTTATTATTTGCATTGTAATGCTCTGTGGTCCAATTAGCTTCCGATAAGAGGGGCTTTGCTACAGCAATGCCACCTTTGTGATGGAGAGTTGTGTGACCAGCTGTCCACCCTTGCTTTGACACTCAAGTCCCAGCCCAGTTGGCAGGGCTAGTTAGGGACTAACTGCATAAGCATCCATGAAGATGCTCTTCCCAGCATGTCCCCTTCCTCCAGAGCTGTGGCCCAGTGACCCACAAGCCGTGTCTCCCCAGCACTGGGACACAGTCATGGGCAGAGCTCTCCCTAGAGTCAGACCCCAGGCTCAGCCTCCAAATCCTTCTCCCAGATGCCAGAGAAATAGGAAGAAGCTATGTCTGAGATGCACAGAGCTGGCGATGGGGTAAGGCTTGGAGTCCAGGCAGGGCATAATGGCAGAGGTGGCTTGGGGCCTCCTGAGGAGACCTGGGCACAGGGGAGTTGCTGGGGACATGGGAAACAAGGAGAATGACCTTGCCCTGGAGGAGAAGGAGGAGGTCTCATAGACCTGGGAACTCTCAGGTAAGAGAGGAAGACGTATGGGAGGGAGGGAGAGGGAAGAGGCCGCAGAGCCAGGCTCCTCTCATGGCTCATCCTCATATGATAGGAACTGGTCCCTGTCTCTTGTTTTTTGAGAGATAATATGATGAGAAGATATTTTGTGTTTTTTGAGGGAGACAGACAGGGGGAGAGACACTGGCATTCTGTTCTAGAGAGGTTTAAGTTTATTGGAGGGATGTGGGGGGAAGGAAAATGGTGCCCGCAGGTGATTGCCAAGGGCCATGATGGAGACCTCAGTGGCTACAGGGGTCACACAGGCCTTTGGGGCCCCAGAAGGGAAAGTACAGGGGAGAGGCCACAAGGGATGAGCCAAAAGGTGGTGGGAACTGGGCAAGCAGGAGCTGGAGCACATAGGCCCAAGCTGCAGGTGCTGATACTGGAAGACTTGGTCTTTCAAAGCTGTGCCGGCCAAATAAACACAGCTTTGGGCCAGCGGTTGGCAGCCCCGAGTCTACATAGTGAACATACTTTTTTCTCTGCTTTAGACCAGAGTGGTAACCTCAGTGCAAGTGCAGGAGTGGGCACATTTCCTGAGCCCCTAGTCCCATCGCTCCTGGGGAAGAGAGTGGGGGATAGAGCAGAACTCCCTACAGCTAGGGGAGGAGAGAGGGAGAAGTGAACGGGAAGGGGACAGAAAGTGAGGATGAGGACTGGAAGAGTGAAGCTGAGAGGTGAGAGGGAGATGTCCGGGAGTTGCCTTGGCCTGGACAGGGTTGCTTGGGACTGGAGCATTTGGCTGGTGTGGGACACAGAACTACAGAGCTTGGAGAGGGGGGCTTGGGTCCCGCTCACCTGAGCCGGGGCCCTTCGTGCCCTGCAAGGTCTTAGAGGTGGTTGGAGGGAACCAGGCTGATGGGGGCCTGAGGAGAGGTGAGAAAGGAGAGGGCCAGCTAGGAGACAAAGGTGGGAAAGTTCTGGGAAGAGAATAGAGCAAAGGCAGTGGCATGGGAAGTAAAGTCACAGGGCCGGGAGCTGTGCGGCCCTTTCTGAAAGGGAGCCCCAGTGTGGTGCAACCATGGACACCTGCTCCCTCTGCACACTGCAAGGCAGGCCATCAGGGGCCTTAGGGCCGCTGCAGTGCAGTTGATCCAGCCTGGTCCCTGGCAGGCCAGAGAAGAGCATGAGAGAGAGGCCAAGAGGAAGAGAGGGAGGTTCCTGCTTCCTGGGGGTTCCAGATTAGAGCCCCCTCCGCCGGGAGCCTTTGGCCACTTGGCTCTGGACTTCCTCCTCTGCTTGTCTTCAGTCCTGCCTGGACTGCAGTCATCTCCCTCTGCAGTGACCCAAGAACAGAGAAAGCTGAGGATGTGACGGCAGCTCCTGGGAGGGCTGTGAGACAGGGCAGCAGGCTGGCAGAGGAACTGTATTCACCTTGTTGGCACAGTCGAGTCAAGAAATCAGAGAGAGGAAGGATTGGAGAGGATTGGGGAGAGGGGAGGAGCAGAAAGGGAGAACAAAAGTGGCCTGAGAGCTTGAGCGCTGGGGCAGCTTTCCCTGGTCCTCATGCCCCCTCTTGGCACCAGAGTCTTTGCTGGGCCCACTGCCCAGCCCACATTTGCAGGCAGGTAGGTGAAGGAAGCTGAAGGAGACCAGGAGCCTTGTGGGCAGTACCAGCCTGGCAGACCATTGAGGTGGTCAGGAAGAAGACCCTCGTTCTGCCCTTTGTCCTGTGGGCTTTCAGCCTAATTCTAGACGGCAAGCTGTGGTGCTGGCCTGCGTGTGTTGTCCCACAAGAAGTTGTGATCTTGTGTTGTGAGCTCTGTGTGGCTGTGCTTTGGAAATCATATGTGGGCTGGTGGTGTCTAGCAGCGCCTCGTGTTAAGGGCCTGGTGTTCACACCCTGGGATGCTATCTAAACAGCCCTGGCATCCCAGAGGGCTCTTGAGAGGAGTCAGTCTTGTCAAGGTGGGAGCTAATGGTTTGCTGTTCTGGTTTCCAGCTGAAGGGATCGTTTGGTCCCAAAACAAAAGTGCCTGCTGTCACTTGTATGGCCTGCCTGCGTGGGGTGTCAGTGAATGCCCAGAGAGCACAGGGCTGAGTGGACAGTAGACATCACGATGGGTCCTGTCAGGTACACACAGGGTCCTGACACACTTGGACCGTGCGCATGCACATGTCTGGGAGTGCGAATGCGTGTGAGCAGTGCGCGTTTGCTCCACCGGAGGCAAGTGTGTTGTGCTGTGCGTGATGGCCGCGGTGGGGGGTGTGTAATACCACACTAGGAGAACTGGTAGCAGTTGCTTGTTTGTCTGCTGACACCCTCAAAGGAGAGTGCGTTTAGCTAGGGACAAAAGCCAAGATAATCACCTCCTTTTATAATCTGCAGAGTGCATATGTCCTCTCCCCGCCCCCGGTCCCTTACCCTTCTCCTTCCTCTTTCTCCTCCTCCTCCTCATTACGTGGGTTAGCTGATTAGGGTTAGGACGCCAATCTCAGCAGACTCTAATTGAAGAATGAGGAGAATTTGATAAGCTCAGGAAGGCTGTTCTTCCTCTAGGGACCAATAGAGGTTTCACGTTCCTCCACTGTCCCCTGTTTCTCCAAGGAGCTGACGCTAGGCCAGGTGGCCTTCCGACTGGCTGTGCCTGGCCTCTGGGAGAGCCAGAGAAAAGGAAGAATGAGGAGAATTTGATAAGCTCAGGAAGGCTGTTCTTTCTCTAGGGACCAATAGAGGTTTCACGTTCCTCCACTGTCCCCTGTTTCTCCAAGGAGTTGACGCTAGGCCAGGTGGCCTTCCGACTGGCTGTGCCTGGCCTCTGGGAGAGCCAGAGAAAAGGAGGTATACCCAGGGTTGGGACTTGGGTTTCTTACCCGGATCGTTATGGGCCTGGGAGGGAAAGCCTCACAGAGTCCCAGATGAGAGAGAAGAAAGGTAGCAGAAGACAGGAAGAGAGGAGTGAGAGCCACATGCGACGGACACTGACCAGCCCCAGCTAAAGCCTGATTTTGGCCACGGAAATGGACTGGGGGGTGAGGGGGATTTTTTTTTTCTTTTTTTTTTTTTTTTAGGGAAGAGGCTCTGAAGCCTTTTACCCATACTGTGGAACTGAGCACTCAGCTTTCTGCAGGGTGTGCAACCCGGGTTAGGGTCGAGCTCCCCTCTCATCAGTGCTTACCCTCACTCTCGGCCCCCACCCTCCCACCCCGCACATACACATGTGCCTCTTTCCCCACCCCCACCTCTCCTTCACTTGGTAGCTCCTGGCCCCAGAGAAACTCCTTAGGACATGACCTTCCAGGATGGGTACAAAAAAAGTTGAGAGAAATTCATTTCATGGACAGTGGCTGCTTAGAAAAGGCGATTCCAGCATACGAATGTGATAAATGTTAACTGAGCATTAATCGCATTAAAGAGGGCCCTATAAACTTTTCATTTCTAATTAAATTCGTCCAGTGATGCTGCCCAAGCGAGTACTCCAGGCCTTTGTTTATGTGGAAAATTAAAATGCAAATACAATGGGATTTATTTCCAAGAGTGGAGTGATAGGCTGGTCCCTCTGGCTACTGCTCTCCAGGCCTGTCAGTCCAGGTAACTGCTTCGCTGGAAGTGCTGTCCCCCTTGTCACAGATGTTTGTATGAAGGCAGAGGCCAGAGTTCAAGGTCAAATCAAGTTAGAAATGGGGAGAAGGTGTGGAAAGAATTGAAGAGAAGGAGAAAAGGCAATAGATGACACAGCAATATAGGGAGACACAGTCCTCCCTCCCTCCCCACTGACTCACACCTCTAGGAGAATAGACCCCAAAACCTTGCTTGTGAATAACATCATTGTGGGCTTCCTCTGCAGCTCTGAGATGAAAGGGTGCATGGGTGGGGGGGAGGAATTTGGAGGAAAGAGAACTGAGTGGTTATCACCTGGAAGGGCCCAGGACCTGGATTTATCTCCAACAGTGTGCGGGTCAGCTGCTGTCCACATCATGGTTTCACTAGGCTCCTCCTGCCAGTGCCAAGTGGCATTGACATGGGGCAATGGAGCATAGAGGCACAAACTGAGGAGGACATTGTGCACGCACACAGCCTTCTTGCACATAGGGAGAGCCGGTTGCTCATGAGAATAAACAAATGTCCCTTGCAAGGAGTCCTTTAGTGCCATGATCCCTTTGATAAAAGTGGAAACTCTAAATGCTATTGAATCAAACAATCTAAATTTCCTATTTATGAAACATGAATTAGGTCAAAGGGAGAGAAAACCCAGGTAAGAAAAATCATTTAGGTATATCAGTTAGAGACACTGAAAGATAGCTATCCTGCTGTGTGGATAAGGAAGTTGTAAATAGCATTAAAAAGTAGAGAGGGAAAGCAAATGGAGATAGGAGAGATGATAAAAGGGAGAGCACTAAATCACAAACAGGGGGTACACGTACAAAGTCACAAGCCAGATTTACACCGAGCTTTGCAAAATCTGTAGCTTGAACTGACAATATGTAGAGATACTAAGTGCACAGGCATGCAAGCATCCAGAGAGTGTCAGTCAGTATGGAGAGGGGGATCGGTCGCACCATGGGCAAGATGCTTCAGCTTGAACTGACAATATGTAGAGATACTAAGTGCACAGGCATGCAGGCATCCAGAGAGTGTCAGTCAGTATGGAGAGGGGGATCGGTCGCACCATGGGCAAGATGCTTATGGGCTGGACACAGCTCTGCCATGCAGGGATCTGACTGGGTATGGTTCTGTAGACCGTCAAGGATACAGCCGTATGAGGTTTTTAAAGGTCTTTAAGCACACGAGTCTCTTGTGAGCTGGATCCACGTTCTAATGGATCTCCAAGGTAGCAACCCATTCCCAGAATGCTGTCTGCTTGACTGGTTTTGTCGAATAGCTGCTACTCCTGTCCTCTTTAATCTGTTTTATTCTGGGTTATTCTTTTCCCCTTAAGTGTTCACTTATGTCTCTTGGAAACGCATGAGCACTTACTGACAAACAGGTTAATGACTGTGGCAACTCCCAAACATCTGGATGAAAACCAAAAACTTTAGTCACTCATCTATAAACATTGCCAATATAATGCCAAAGAACTGGCAATTTAGAAATATCCACATAATTGATTGAGTTTCTCAGTTTTTATCCAGGCACAGGATCAACACACTGGGAAACATCTGTTTTCAGGGAAAAATATTCTAGGAGACAAAGTGTTGTGATTAGAAAGCGTCTTTGATACATTTGGGTCTGATTTCAGGTTTAAAGGGAGACTGGGCTGGGCCCTAACATCAGCTGGAGAGCTGGTGGTTAGAGCATTTAGTATTTGTTTCTGCGTGTGTTTTTTTTTTAAAGATGACCAGTAAGGAGATCCTGACCCTTGACTTGGTGTTATCAGCACCACACTCTCCCAAGTGAGCCACGGGCTGGCCCAAGACCATTTAGTATTTGAACAAGCACAACCGATGAGTACTCTCCTTCCCCTGAAAGTTGGTCAGGAGGGCACATCACTGTCCAAATAAGCTTAAGCTCTTTGTTAGGCCTGGCTTCCATAGGAGAGTCTTCTTTGCCATATTAAGGGAGAATATCAGGCTCTTAACAGATATGGCCTTTCATTCATTTATTCATTTATTTTTTCACTCATCCATTCAGAAAACCTTTGCTAACTAAGCACCTACTATGTGCCAGGCAATTCACATAAAGCTATGTGATGTAGTGCAAGAAAGTGGGCTCTGGGGAGAAACTGCCAGAGTTTGAATCTAGCTTCCCTACTCACTGGCTGTGTGGTTATGGGTTAATCTCATATCCTCTCTGGGCCTCAGTTTCCCTACTCGTATAATATGGGGATAATCATGTAGCTCTCTTGTAGGTTCTTGCCAGAGTTAAATTAATGCACATAAACCTGCTTAGAGTTGTACTTGGCAGACATAAACTGCTCAATAAAAGTTCATTATTATTATTACAATAGTAATCATCAAGTTTGTATTTCTTGCTGTGTGTCCATATCAGTGTGTGTGTGCTCTGGTTTGTGTGCATAAACACTTTTTATCTTTTAAATAAAAAAGCTTGGGGCCGGCCTGTGGCTCACTCGGGAGAGTGTGGTGCTGATAACACCAAGGCCACGGGTTCGGATCCCATATAGGGATGGCCGGTTTGCTCACTGGGTGAGCGTGGTGCTGACAACACCAAGTCAAGGGTTAAGATCCCCTTACCGGTCATCTTTTTAAAAAAAAAAAAAAAAAAAAAAGCTTGAAGAGCCAAAAAGATATTCTATGAACAGGATTGTGTATATTCAATACCAGTGAGAATTATGGTCCCCTGTGAGTCCAGCTGGATTTAGGAAAGGGGCCTGCTCTGTGTGTTTCCAGAAAAAAAGAAAACCTCTCTGACTGAGTTATCTGGCCATTGAACAGAATTAGTCAGATAATTGGCCCCTTTGTCCACTTTGTTTGAGAGCCCAGCCTCTGTGCACGTGTGTGTGTGTGTGTGTGTGTACGTACTTTGTATAACTGCACACTCCTTCTCTGGGATGAGCCTGCCACTGCTTGAGGAGTTGAAGGTTGGCATTTTCTGGGCTTCATGGCATTTTCATGGGTTGTGGTGCTTTGCATTTTGCATTTTGTGGTTTTGTTGTTTTTTGGGTTTTTTGAGATAAAACAAAATGGTAATGGGAAAAATCCTTATTTGATAGGTTTGAAGGGTTCCTCTGATTCTTAAATGTCATAGAAGGGAGAGGACAGGGAAGTAAATGGGAAGAAGAGGAGAGAAATGGAGATAAGACAAAGGCTGAAGAAAGAGGAGAGGGAGAAGTAAGAAAATATTTGACAAATGAAGCCAAATCTGTCATTGTTGTCCTGCATATCTGAATATACCAAGGAAGCACGGGAGTTTTTGAAGAAAGAGGAGAGGGAGAAGTAAGAAAATATTTGACAAATTGAAGCCAAATCTGTCATTGTTGTCCTGCATATCTGAATATACCAAGGAAGCACGGGAGTTTGATAATCATTGCAGTTATTTCCTTTGCCAAGGGGTAAAAGAATTTAAGAAAAAATTTCAGGAAAAATTTTTACTTTGGGCTTAATCTGTTTGGTACAATGGCTCAAAGCAACTGGGCAACTGTAAATTCTCCTATTTACTCTGTGCCCAACAAGAGCAAAAATGAAAACCCAGGTTCCCCAAACTCACAATGATGTATTTCACATCTTCATGGGAAATTCCATGGAATGAGGCTGAGGTCCAATCTTATTCTTGCCTCGAGTTCTCCCTGCCCCTTCAGCTTTGTTGGGTAACCAAGTTCAGCTCAGTGGACTTTCATAAGATTCACACCCAAATGCCCCAATAGTCACTTATCCAGTACCTTTCTTAACCTTTCCTTAGTTCTCAAATTTAATACCTAGATTCTGTTATTCCTCATTTATACCTATTAGCTGGTAAAGGTACTGATTTTTAATATTAGAGAGTAAATTCTTTAATGAGCTAAATTTAAATTCTGAGAGCTCAATCATCCTTTAAAAATTTTTTTTATAAGTATAAAGTGTGTATGAGGACCACCATCTTCCTTTCTGCCTATTCATCACCACAGGGCTGGATGCCACCCTCTGTGTGGTGGTGGGCAGCGGTGGACTCTATCAACTTCCAGCCCCTGCCACCGTCCAAAGAGACCAGAAGGCCAAGGAGAGAACTGCCCGCTGTCCCTGTGCTACCTGACTGCAGTTATTTTCACTGCTGTGCTTTGAACACACACACACCTTGATTTATTTTAGGATTTTATGTACATTTGCACACATGTATACATTTTTGTATACATGCATAAGCCAATCTTTAGGCTGCTTTACTCAGTAAGCTCTTATGTTCATAATAATAATAATAATGGCTAACAGGTGCTTACTTCAATAGAAACTATTATAAGCATATTACATGTATTAATTGATTTAAGCCTCATAAGCAACCCCATAGGGCTTTATAGGATTGTGCATAGTTGAGGTAACTGGAGTACAGAGAAGTTAAATACTTGCTCATAGTCACAGTCCAAGTATCAGAACTAGGATTTGAGCCCATGCAGTAATGGCTCTTGAGCCCATGTGCTTATCCCCCATGCCATACTTCATATCTACTTTGGAGCAACAGAAGGGCAGGCACAGATAATCTCTTGGGGAACTCTGTATATTTTTTGGTCTCATGTTCAACTATGTATTCACACATTTATTTGCAAGCCCAGAACAAGGACCCTGTACTCTAGTAGAAGGTCATGCCTAGTGCATGTACCTGTACTCTTCCATGGTGTATGTCCCTCAGTGCAGGCCATTGCTGAGCCACATCATCTGGGGATACTAAGGGAGAAGATGCTGATGGCCAGAGCCACAGAGTAAGGCAGAATGGGGATTCTTGGAACTAAGTTCATGTCATTATTCCCAATGGGATTGGGGCTATTACTCCCATCCACCTTCCTCTAGCACCAGCAGGGATCTAGACTCTCTACAGTCATAGGGTTTGGCCTAGGGGGTTAACTCTCCAAAGCAGACAGAAGTAGGGAGGGTGGTGCCAAGACATGTGCCAATGTGGTGAAGTCAGAAGTATTCACTAGAATATGGGCCATTTGCTTCCAAGAAGAATAGAACTGTATATTTGATCATCAAGATGAGATGTGTCCTACATCTCTAGAATCTTCCTTCTGGAAAGGAGCATTGCAGATTACCAGGCCAGAGTAAGCTAAAAAAAAAAAAAAAAGCTAAAGGATGGGCCCTCTTGCCCACAACCACACCAAGAAGGCAATTAAAGCAATTACCAAATCACACACCACCACCCTGATCCAACATCGTTATTCAACCTACGTCACCAAAGAGACACCCATTAACCTGATCTCAGAGACATACATTATGAAGAAAAAAAAAAGATGCTGATATGATCAATGAACACAATAATTCAAAGCAGAAACACCAACAGTGCCACCAAACAATACTCAAATTCCTCTAACTCAGTGTTACAAAAAGTGCAGTCACTTTGATACAATACCACAAAACACCAAGTAACACAGATTAAGCCAGTTGCTGGAATGTGTCGACACAATGCAATACACAGTAACACAACACAATTCAAACTCTCCATCCCACAAGCACACCCATACACAAAGGCTGAAATCATGTGGCCAACTGAGCCATAGTAAGCATTGGTCAGACATACACAGAGAAAGAGCCAGCAGTACAACTCCCAAGCCTTCTGTACACCCAGCAGTAAATGGTCACAGCTGCAGTCTCCCCAAGCACAGTGCAGCCTGCCAGAAAGCAGCAGCACCATCCCGTTTCTCCAGCAGGTGGATGTGTCCAGACCATCACCTTCAATAAGGCCTCTGGGCTCTTGTTGCTAGTAAAAGAGTAAACTGTCCCTTGAGCCCGCTTCCTGAGACAGAGCGAATCAGCTTTATCCTGCTTGGGGTTTAATAAGACTTCACTGTTACTGAAAATGACAGAGCTCCAGGGATGGAGGGAAAGGTAGGGGAGTGGGGGGAGAGCTTGCCAGGCTGGGTGCAGGAATTCCCCTTCCTCTACCAGCCCTGCCTTCTGTGGCCATTCCAGAGCCGAAGCCCTCTTGCTGGGTGTTCACTGAGTATCGATTCAGTCTGCAAGCAATTTTAATATTTCTTCAGGGACTTTCCAGCAACAGCACAAGTCATTAATTCACCCTCCCAAATTGCTTATTCAATAGCAGGAACATGGCTCCTGAATAAAGTCCCAGAATTTATGTGACTTGCACGAGTCAGGAGGTCAAACAACTGTTATGGAGCGAAGTTAAAAATCCAAATAAAATATTGACACTTTTTTGGGGAGGGGGAGGGAGGAAGCAAAGGTATTTAAAATAGGTTTTTGTTGTAATGCCCCCAGGATAAAGAATGGAGGGAGACTGAAGACAAGTTGGAGTTTATAAAATCAATGGAATTTATTGCACATCTACTTGGCATTTAATAATTCTCTCATTTCCACATCCCCCCCACCCCCACCCCATCCTGGCCATAGACAGAGAGATACATAGGTATACAAATGCACATTTATGCACGTCAATTCTGGTGTACAGACCAATATGTAAACACAATTGTGACGTGAGGATTTCAAACATACTGGGAAGGGAACCGTCAAGGGTGTGGAGTCTTACCGTGGCTTACATGCTTGACAGAAATAGGCATAACTTGGCAGATATTTATGAAGTAGGTTTGAGAAGTATATCCACTATTATAAATCTTGGATCAATGCATTTGAGCAGACATGAATATAAAGATACACTAATCATAGTAATAGTTTCTAAAAACAAAGAAACTGAGAAACACATCTATATGCAGTACATCATATAATCATGTACTTGATTTGGAAACAAGAAAGAGAGAGAAGGGGAGAGAGGGAGGGAGGGAGGAAAGGAGGTAAAGAATTTGAAAAATCTACCCCCAAAACTTATGAGTGCATATAATATACACTGAAACCTACAGCCACTTAACCTAAAATTGTAGTTCATTTGTAACACAGACATGATGCTTATCAAATACAACCACAGCACTTGCACAGGAAATCACAGAATTTTAGAATTCTGTGTGTTTAGAATCACAGCCATATGCATTCTCGGTTAATTGTCTACATATACATTTGCTCAGCTTATGGATGTGAAAAGACTGAAGAAAAAGTTTTTTCATGCCTAAATTGTTAATAAACACAAAGAAATATTAATTTGGAAGTTTCCAGAAGAGGTCATATGGTTCAATCAATAGACATTGGAGTCACAGACCTGGATCCAAATTTGGCTTCAGTGTTCTTAAGCATGTGACTTGGGCAAGTTGCTTGGCCTCTTGATTGTCTCTTAGGTAAAACAGACAGCATGCTTATTTGATAGAGTTGTAGCAAGATTTGAATGAGGAAATGCATTTGTTACAATGCCTGTCATATAGTGAGTAGGAAATAGATGATAGTTATTACTTTTATTATTATTGTACTCAGCTCACCTAGTTAGGCCTAGCCTCTCATAGAGTCTACCATCTGCTCTTGATATGACTGGCTTATTCTACCCAGAGGTGAGCAGCGTGGGTTCTGAAGTGAGACACACAAGTTTAAGTTCTGCCTCTGTTACTTTACAGACCTAGTTAGGCCTAGCCTCTCATAGAGTCTACCATCTGCTCTTGATATGACTGGCTTATTCTACCCAGAGATGAGCAGCGTGGGTTCTGAAGTGAGACACACAAGTTTAAGTTCTGCCTCTGTTACTTTACAGCTGTGTGACCTTGGGCAAGTTATTTAACCTCTCTGAGCCTCAGCTTCCATATCTATAAAACAGGGATAATAATATTCATAGGTAATTGTGAGAATTAAATTAAATAGCCTATGTAAAGTGCTTAGCACAGTGCCTGGTACATAGTGATTATATGTCAGCCTACTGTGTCACTTAAGATTATGTTATTGTTGTTATTAATAACATTCATTTGTTATTCAACACACATAGCTATAAAGTACTTACATTATGCCAGGCACTGTTGCTAGGTTCTGGAAAGACAGTGGTGAGAAAAATAGACATGACATGTGCCCTTGTAGAGCTCAGAGTCCAGAGGAAAACTCAATATGACTCGAGAAGCAAGAAAACATGGCTTTAGCTCTGTGCTAGACCCTGAGGGGAGGAGGGGAACACAGAGAAATAGATAGGAAAGAGAGGGTAGAGCCAGATTGGGGAAGATTTTGAAGGTCAGTCGAAGGAATTTTAAATCTATCCTGTAGGTAATAGGAAGCAATTGTGGGGTTTAGCCACATTGCGTTCTCTCAGGAGGAGACCAAGGAGACTGCTGGATTGTTTTCGAATACTGGAGTAACTAGGAGAGAGGTGTGAGGGCTAGAGGTGGCGAGGCCAGGCAGAGGACAGAAGGCCCTCCGTCTGCTGCTGCCGAGGTGTGCTGCTTTGCAGGCTTCCTTCTGCTTGCAGAGGGAGGTCAATGTGCCTATAGAGGGACAGGAAGGATGGACAGGTGCAGAATGGGAGACTTGAATGAATCCAGCAATGAATCTACAGCAGCACTAGCAGCACCCCGTTCACCATTATAGCAGGCAGTCTCCAAGCCTCTGGGGCCTCCCAAGCAGGACCGTGGGGTTGACAGCTGGTAGACCCCAGCTCTAGCCAGAAGCACTGGCAGATGAGGGCAGGGCCGGTGGCAAGAGGAACAAGTCTGGTCACGCTCTGGGTTTGGCATGCACTGCAGACTGGTTTCCAAATGGTTAGTTA
>NW_007727928.1:93443-99169 GCF_000696425.1 Galeopterus variegatus | reverse complement strand
CAAGTCTGGTCACGCTCTGGGTTTGGCATGCACTGCAGACTGGTTTCCAAATGGTTAGTTAAACACATTGCCCCTTAATTTTTAAACCTATGCATATCTTGAAGTTAAATCAATCCATATGCTTACCATTCATCATATAAACCATCACTATTGCCCCCTTGGGCCAGCCCCATGGCCCATCTAGCCTGGTAAATTGTCTCTGGCCTGGGCTCCCAGGGACACACGGTAGGAGGATTATCGCCCTCAATGCCAGTCTGAGAAGGCTAAGTTGATGCAGAAAATATGCCTGATATCTAAGGAACCCACTGGGAAGCTATCATCCTGGAATGTATTAAAAACTATTTTGAAATTATTTTTACTTTTAACCTATAGTTTAGTTGCCACAGAGGAACTGATAACTTCTTACATTTGGGGGCTACGTCAGTGGAGTCAGGATGAGCAGATGGAGAGAAACGGGGATCGACAGAGTATGAGTAAGGAGCTTTCTTACTCACCGAGAACTCCTCCAACTCTCTCAAGGATCCCCTGTGTAACCAGAAGGATGGTTTCCTTGCCCCCTGGCTTAAGCTAGCCTTCTCAAATATTAGAGAGTTCAGAAATTCTGATTCAGGAGGTCTGAGGTGGAACACAGGAATCTGCACTTTAGCACATTCCCCTGGGGATTCTAACGTGGGCAGTTCAAGGACAATAGTTTGAGTAAATCCTTCTTCAATCTTTTAGGTAGAGCTTTCATTTCTTGGAACTCAGTTATGACTTCTGAGAGGCTATCAAAAAGGCAGAAGCTCTTGACACATTTGGGAAGACCCCTGGTAACCTGGAACCTGTGTGTTCCAGCTATGTCCTGCAACAGCCAGAATGGAAGGTCCTGCCCACGGCTCTGAAGAATGGCCTGACCCTCACCCGTGGCCATTTTCACAAACAGAACCCTACCAGACATATGGTCAGTTGCCCAAGCTGAAACCTGCAGAGCACATGAGTGAGCTTGGGCAAACAACTCTGAACTTTGCACAAACTGCAAAGCCAGGGCCACAAAAGCAGAATGTGTGCTTTTAGGGCTTCCAGTGTGGAGGCCATGTGCAGGGTAGACGCTGGTTTCTTCAGGCGCCTGTGGGGAGGAGGAGGTCAATTTCAGTTTTTCAGTTACTGGGGGGTACAGAGGGGAGATTCCAGTTCCTTAGAGTTTTCAGGAGTAGAGACCATTTTCAAGAGAGGTAAGAATTTCCTGGATGGTCTGTGATATCTCACTCGAGGTGCTGCTGTGAGAAGTCTCCAGAGATTTGTGCTGCTGCCTCGCCTGGGGGCCAAGCCAGAGATACGTGCCTGAGATAGGCAGCTCTCAATGCTTGAGTTGAAGCAACTACCTGCATTAGTTGGGCAAAATATCCTTTGCTGAAGCAAATATAGTTTGGTCTCTAGAATGATCGAGTTTTTAATACCCAGGCAGTCTGAAGTCACTGGAGAAGGCCCCACCCACCACTTGTCTGGCTCAGCGGGCAGTGGGGCCAGCTCGTCTGAGACATTCTCTTCCCGGGAGTCCCTTTGATTTACCAAACCAGAAAAGACTTTCCCCATACCAGAGATTAAATACCTTCTGCAGAGACTCTAAAGTGGGCAGTTTACCCCAGGACAATTTAAGCTGGTTTATACATGTATATAACGCATGTATGTAGATACCTGACATCTTGATTCTAAGACCCTTTGAGAAAACCAGAGATTAAATACCTTCTGCAGAGACTCTAAAGTGGGCAGTTTACCCCAGGACAATTTAAGCTGTTTTATACATGTATATAACGCATGTATGTAGATACCTGACATCTTGATTCTAAGACCCTTTGAGAAAACCAATGATGATATGACCAGGCTTGGGGCCAGCCTGCCATTCCTCTAGGGAGTAATTCCAAAGTTGGGAAGACAGTCTATTCTAGGCAACTGGACAGGATTTTGTGGGGACATGCTTGAAAATCCCCTGTATACATATGGTCAGCAGCTGTTTTCAGTGGGTGTTATTACTCCCATTTTCCAGTGAGGAATACTGAGGTTCAGGGGAGGCCCTTCCTTTTCATTTCTCAGAATGCAACAGAAAAGGGACTAAAGATAGAATCCAGGAGTTTAGATTCTGGGCTTTTGGGAATCTCTCCCCGGAGGCAGTATAGCTTAGTAGTTAAGGGTATGGGTACTGGGGTTAGTCCACCTGAATTCAGTTTCCCAGATTTGCCATTTATAAAATGGGTGACTTCGGGCAAGTTATAATGTGCCTTATCTGCAAAATGGGTTGTTGTGAGGATTAAGAGAACTGTCTGAAGCATTTAGAAGATTGCCTAGCACATAATAAATACTCAGTAGACGGTAGCTTTTATTACTGGCATCTCTGCTGAGGGAGCACCGCTCCTAGAAACCCTGACTAGCCTAGTCCTGGAAATGCTGCCACCTCACTCCTTCCAAGGTGAACTGTCTGAGGTCACCTCAATGCTAATAGGACCTCTTCTTGTCTCCACCTCAGGGGGAGTTTTTGCACACCATTTATTATCATATAATATAATGCAATATAATATCATACATAACATAACATAATATGATGGGTAGGTTAACTTGGAAACCCTGAGGCGGACCGTGGATGGATGGATAGATGAATAGATACATTTGTACTAAGTATACATACATTATATCATTCTATTGATTTGTAAAAAGTTCCCGGTCTGCCTGGCTGTAATGAGATTTTTGAACTTTGCGTGGCGATCAATGAGAGGAATATTATTGGCCTGGAGAATTGATATACCTGCTCTCAGTGGCTTGTTCTGCTCCCAGGCTGCCCCGGCCCCCCAGGTGTACGATTCCAGCAGACACTTAACCTTTTTTACAGTGTCATCAGGCTAAAAGGAATCTAATAGTGACACAGGACTTGTGCTCAGCACTCTGCCACTATTGCTTTCCTGTCACAAATAATTTATAGCCTTCTATTTCCATCCCTGAGCCTGCACCCCAGCCCTGCCTCCCACTTTCCCCCAGCTCCCAGGAATCAATAAACTCACATAGCCACAGTGGGACTTCAGGGTGCAAGGAGACAGACAGACCGACAAAGAGAGGGGAGAGAGAGACAGAGAATGAAACACAGAGGAACGAGTGAGAGAAGAAGAAAGAGGGAGTAGAACTAGAAGAGGAGTTAAGAGTCCCTAGTGCTTTCTTAGAAGGCCGAGAGCTTCTTTCTTCATGAGTTCCACAGACTGTTAATAGGAGTCTCACACATGTCTTTCGTTCTAACTTACAGAGCCCAGGAGACTGTTTTGATCTCCAAGTTCGTGGGAGGTGGAGGCCTCCCAGAATTTAACCAAAGAGGAGTGACCTCATCACAAGACTCATCATCCATTGCTCTAAAGCCCTGCCACAACCCCCTGGCATTTCTTGGGTCCTCTGTGGATCCTTCCCAGTGCCCCAGATGGGGCTTGGTCCTGTCCCCAGTTTGTCTTCCTGAGAGTCGGATGCAACCTCCTTTTGGGTCAGGCTATGTCCCCTGCTACTGCTGTTTCCTGTCTTCTTAATGCTCTTCCCAACATCTTGGTAACACCTGCACTGACCATGCTGGGGCATTTCAGGTGGGGAGGCCTCCTGTCTGCACCTGGCTCAGCCCCTAAATTGAAAACAGCCAAGCCTAGGGATCACCCATAGGAATAATAATACTAGTCATCATTATTACTATAGCTAGCAGTTATTGAGCCAACCATCATACTGATCACTTTATGTGGATTATCTTATTTAATCTTCACTACAGTCCTGTGAAGTGCATAGTAGTGTTATCTGATTTCACAGGTGAGGGAATAAGAAACTGCCAAGGGTTTCACAGGCAACCAGTAATAGAGCTGGGATTCAGACTCTGGCAGACTGAGCCCAGAGCTCCTACCCTTATTTCGTTTGCTATATTCACACCCTTGTGAGCGTGGGAGACTCTCAGTGCCTGGAAGTCCCTATGCTGGGCCTGGCCAAAGTCCCAGAGGTCCCCAGGAAAGAGTTCTCCTCTGAAGTGGTGGAGGAGGAAGCGTCCTGTGAAGGAAAGCATGCCTGAAGAAGTGGGGAGCAGGCACCCTGCAGAGCAGTCTCTATGGAAATGGGAAATGACACCTCCCAGCTCCTGTGTAGAGAGGTGTCTTCGGGGGTCCCAGCTACACCCTCCAAGGATCCATATCTGGAGACTTGACCTTCCAGGCTAAACCTGCCTGGGGCCATGGAGAATGCAGATGTGTCTGGCTGTCTCATGAGGCTAAGAATGAAAATGACCTGGAAAGCGAGGAGGAATGTGGGGAAGTAGCATCAGGGAGTCATCCTAAACAGCTGCTTTCCTTCATCTTTTAGCCCCTTGTGATAGCCTGCTGTCTCATGAGGCTAAGAATGAAAATGACCTGGAAAGCGAGGAGGAATGTGGGGAAGTAGTATCAGGGAGTCATCCTAAACAGCTGCTTTCCTTCATCTTTTAGCCCCTTGTGATAGCCCGTGAGTTGCTGGGTTGTTGTACAGGATGCAGGTGGGCAGTGGATGACCATAAAGTTTCCATGATCCCAGTTCTTAAATTCCCCTAGATCAGCTCTGGAGACTGGCAAGTGCCCAGTGCCTGGGATCATGGATGGACACCAAAAGCATTAGTAACTCGCAGCAGGCACCCTGCCCACCCTTCTCCCATGCACCGCCAAGCTGCTGTCAGGAGTAGTGATTTTTCCATCACTTCCTGTCTCAGCTGAATCTGCACCAGTGCCACAGGGGTCAGAGGGTCTGGGTAACAAAGATAGAAACTCCTCAGGCCTGTCCAGTTATCTGTCACCCAGCCCCAGCCTTGGGGTTACTTTAGTGCAGAGCTCATCAGCCCTCAAGCCAGAGCCACCTGCCAGCCCAGTGAGACTCCAGAAACTTTCGCTGCAATGAGTTAGGAGCAGCCACTCAGCATCCTTCTGGACTTTTCTTGTGGATGAGTCTACAATGCCCTCAGCTACTGTCTGATTTTCCCACTGTAACTGTGCTCCATAACTCTCCCCTCAACTCTTGGGAAATGACCTTACCTTCTTTGCTGAGACCCATAATAGCTCCTTTTTGAAGTGTTTGGCCACCTAAAATATGCCTCTCTGGCTAACTCGTCCTCTCTACCCTCCACTCCATCCTCTCCTTGTTCCGCCTTGCTGCGGATGATGCATCATCCGCAGTCTTCAGGCAACTTTGGTCTCTCCCTGTTCACTGGTTCTTGGTCTTTCTTACCCTAAAAAGCCTTCCCTTCACTCTGCTGGCAGGTCCATCCTTCGACTTCCACACCTTTCTCTCCTTTCCTTTTCTACAAACTTCTGAAGGCAATGGGCTACTTTTACTGCCTTGCCTACATTTCCTTCCTGCTCACTCCCTAACTTCCTTCTGTCTAGTTCCTGCTCCAGATGCTTTGCTGAGACTGCTCTCCCCAACATCATTAATGGCTTCCAAAATCTCCAAATCTGTGCCTGTTCTTATTCCCAATTCCCTTCAGTCTTTGTGTCACTGTTGGCACTGCAGATTGTTTTCCTTGAAATGTTCTTCTTCATCGACCTAGGTGAAACCACCCTATCCTGGTTCTGCCATTTCCTGTGTGACCAATCCTCTGCCTCCTTTGCAGGATCAGGTTCTTTTCCCCAGTCTCTGAAAGTTAAGTGTCCTCCAGTATCCACTCCTTACGGCTCTTGTCCCCTTCAACACTCCTTTCCTTGACAATCTTCTCAATC
>NW_007727928.1:90203-91602 GCF_000696425.1 Galeopterus variegatus | reverse complement strand
AGAATCTGTGTGCGTGCGTGTGTGTGTGTGTGTGCGCGCACGCTGGGGAAAGAGAACTTAGAGATCCTATAGTCTAAATCCTTTATTTTACAACTGAAGAAACTGAGGCCCAGAGAAATTGAGTGATGAACCCCAGGCTATGTGGCCTCTTCATGGCACAGTCCAAGCTGGGACTCAGGTCCCCTGCTGTGCAGCCTGGTGCCTTTTCCACTACCCTCCCTGCCTCTGATTTCAGCCTTACTCTGCTTTGAAGATCTCCATCAAGTTCTACCTCCTCAGTGGCTTCTTTCCCAGTTCCGCCACTTGTAAGGGGGATGGCTCCTCAGGGTAACTTAGCTCTCTTTGGGTGTAAGTTTTCCCTCTGCAACTTCATTTCCAGCACTGCGAGGCAGGACCTTCTCTCTCTTGCCTGCAAGTATAGATACTGGTTAGAGCCAATTTGGCTCATGGCTTGTGACTCACCTGGCTGCTTGAGGTGTGCTTGGCTCACATACCTCTGTGGGAGGTAGGAGCAATGCTGTTGGACAAGTTTCTTCCAAAGGCCACAATTTGACCAGTGTGGGGAGGGAAACGTTCCTCAGCCTTGGCCCCAGGAGTTCGTCTTTTGCATCCTTGAGGCCTGGGTTTTTCTGGTCACTGGAAAGCAGGCTCATCCCACCCTTGGAATGGTTGATTTGGCCCCTGCCCCCTGAGGTAGGGCACCAGGCTTTTCAACCAGGTTGGTAAAGAAGGTGTTATCCAAGTGAGGGCCTCAAGAGGCCACCAAGCCAGCCAGACAGACAGAGACAGGGCTTTGACTTGTTTGAGGGCTTCTGACTTGCTCAGGANGGTTGACTGCAGTTAGTTGCTAAATCCCAGCCATTCTGCTTTCACAGTGTCTTGCAAGTTCTTCCCTTTCTTTCCTGAGACCAGCTCCTATCGCCTCTTTCCTGCATATTGCTTTAATGGAATCAGTTTGTACATGTTCCTTCTAGTTTAGAAATGGCTCATGGCTTGAGACCCTCTAAACCCGGTTTCTACATGTTGGGGGAAGGATGACACAGTAACAAAATGCATAGACTTTGGAGACTGAACCTGACTCTGCCCTAAGTAGAGGTGTGATCTTGAGTGAGCTACCTAACTTCTGATGGCTTTGGTTTTCAATCGGCAAAATGAGAATAACAGTTACAATTTTGAAGGTGGTTGTGAGAATTAACAGGAATATATATAAGTGATGTAAATTGTATATAATATTGGCACATAGTAGATGTTCACTAAGTGGAAACTAGCTATTACCATCACATCCAAGTTTCAGCCTATTTCCTCTTATTTGCTTGCATCCCTGCACTGTTCCTGGCTGACCGGTTATGCATAACCCCTAAAACAGCGTGCTCACTTGGTGCCTACGCTCTGCTTCCAC